>NC_025998.2:128074145-128374145 GCF_000442705.2 Elaeis guineensis
ATTTTAGAGCCTTCCAGAGCACAAAACTACTTCTACTATATTATGTCCTGACACTCTTCACATGTCATCAGACTGCCCAGACCCACCCACAGGTATATGAAGTCTCAACCTTAGTATTAAATTCAAGTTACAACTGTTACACTGCAGAGGAAATATACCACGGAAGATAGCCTCAGCATCCAATAAAATAAATCTAATAAAATCTCCTCTGAGTGAGAATGATATGTTTATCTACCTCGTGCTTTGTGATTTTGAGATGAGAATGATTCCTAATTTTTTGTTTAAAAATCCTAGGCTTGTCAGTAAGTGTTGTATGAATAGAATATTTCCTCCCCAGTCAATTCTTTATTGTGATCTTGCATATTCCTTACAACATGAGGTGGCCCTTGGTTTCTGGTGCAGTTGCCAGAATATTTGAAATGGATCCAAGAGGCATATCTTATGCAAGGGGCATGGTGTTGCCTATAATTCTTGAGCCTAACACTCCATAGATTATTCCTCAAAAAATTAGTCCATGATTATTTGTTATCTTTACCCTAAAAATACTGCATAGATGCATGTGCATGTGTGCATGTATAAGTAGGTATAGGCAGATGCTAAGGTATGCCTTTATGAAGGGATAGTGCATGCCCTATTAGGAAAGTAGTGTTATTGAGTAGATGTGGGATAAGAATGAGGGATGCAGCACCACATGCATAAAGTGGGAGCTCACATGGCTTGGTGCCATGGCAGGACCACCTATTCATCTTAATCATCCCTACCATTTCCAAGAAACAACACCATTGGCACAACTAGATTTGCACATGATCCTTATTTCCAAGAAGCTTCCCCCACCAAATCATTATGTGCCCAGGGATGCCAGAAGGTTGGGTGCTGGTGGATCAGTCACAAAGTCCACCATTTGGCCTGTACTGAGATCTAAAGTGGATCAGTGGATAAGTGAAATGACTGTGGTACATGTGATATGTTGTTCCCTTGACTTTTTATGCATAGTTCATAATAATTCACTCTCAACAAGGAAGTCACTATCTTGATATATATGCTGGCTACAAATTCTAGTTCTCTACTTTTATAACATGTGAAGATTGCTTACACATGAGTTAATAAGCACTAGTAATTAGACCAATTGCAGGATTATGGTTTTCATTTCCAATACACCAATTGATTTGTTTTAATTTTTTATGCAAATGATTGACATAGTTGACATTGCTTTTTTGACATACATGAGAAAATGCACTTATTTACTTGTATGTTGATTTGAAAAAAAAAAAAAAAACCTGCCCTGCGGTGAAGTAAGTAGTATGAAAGTTGACATGATATTCGGAATTTGCTGGACATTTCTTGGGAATTGTAACTAAAACATACAAAATCTTCTATCTTTGTGAATAATGTTGTGTTGTTGAAGCAATTTAACATGCAGGAGATAAGGCTCCACTCTCTTCACACTTTAATATTGGTTTACCATAAGACAAGGATGTACATGTTAGGAGATATCTTCAAACATAAAAAGATGCTTCTCTTTTAATAATAACTACTTGAAGTCAAGTGCATGAATTCGGGTTCTGATATTTATTTACATTCTGGATTTCTCTTTTGATCCCCTGTGTTCCATAGCCTTTTGCTGTGACAAAATTAAAAATCTTAAAATGAAGCAACTGGATTACTAGTTATCCTTTCCTTTAAGGCCATCTTCTATGGACGTTTTGGTGTTCTCTGGGACCTTTTCTCTTTTGGGGTTGTAAGTGGGAAGCTTATGAGAACAGAAAAGGTTCTCCAAATCCTACATATCTTAACAGCACCCAACATTTTGTTAGCATGAAAGTAGAGACTTTCGATGTTGCTAAGGTTTGTATAGTAACTCCGGACCTCATCCAAAAAACCTAGCTAGAAATGTTATTTGGGTTTCTTGACTCTAAATATCCAAGATCTACTATTGCATAGCCAATATCGACTAAATATACATCTATATGGATTCTCACATATAATTGATGTCTGACTAAACACACGTCTGCGCGGATCTTCACATACTTCTCAATTTAGGCTTTAGCATCCTCGCTAGGGAAAGAATGCAATCCATTTAAATTTAATCATAAGTACCATGATTGGCTTATGGTTAGACCCAATGGACCATGTTATGATATTTCTTAATCTATATGGGTCGTGGCCAGATTTGCTCTGATAAAATTTATCATAACCTAGGACTCACTTAAAAAACTAGCTAGAAGATCTTATTTGTCTCTGTATAAGTATCTCAGATCTATTCAATGCATAACTAATATGAGACTAAACACATGCTCGCATGGATCCTCACAATTTGCTTAATTAGTGGGTGGACAAAGATTTTTCAATATCCTCATACCCAATTAAGATATCTATTTATGGTGTCTTAATAAGCAATAGAGTTTTCCTAGACTAAAATGTGGAATAAAAAGATTAAAATTTTCCTCTTTGGTTAGAAAAGAAAAAACTTTCTTTGACGTTACAAAGCCTACTGCATTGTTCCTCTTGTTTGGGAGTATGACAAAGATGTGACACCAAGGAAAAGTAACACTAACATAGAATGGAGACATGCAAGTTATGGAACTCAACCAACTCAATGATAATTCACCACCTCTGGTTCACAATGAGAAATTTATCCTTCCAACTTAACATCATCACCAAAAGAACATCAAGGTGCATCACTACTGCCAACCAAAATGGCCTCACATCATGTGAGGGTGGGCCAAGATTACCAATTTACCAGGGAACTCTTCCTTCAATTAACATGTGATATCCTCCCACTCATAGAGTCTTGCTGTCCTAACAGCAAATATCAAAAGGCTGGTCTCTTTGAAACTGAAAGAGATGGCTGTCCATCTGCTTGAACTTATGATCCTATTGGATTGGAGACAAAGACAAGTGAAGGCCCATTGATCTGGTGGCAAGGATCCCAATGTCTTAACTGTATCCATTTCATGCTGATGGGAGCTTAGATTTGTTGTGAAAACAATGTTGATCCAGATCCCAAACCAGTTTTACAACCACCATTCTGGTTGCAAGATTTTTAGCTCTCTTCATCCAGAACTAATGTTACCATCCATGCATTCTGACCGCAGATATCGAGGTCTTTGCATTTGATATGCTCTTTAGTTCATATAGATCATTTCACTATTCATAGGGCAAATTGAATTTAACTAATCATGTCAGTGGCTATTAAACTAGCAACTAGCTCAACAAAGCGGAATTGGTCCCCTTTGCTGCTTTGCATCTACAATTCAAACATTACAGATGGACAGAATCTCTTTGTTTAGTTCTGATGTTTGCCTGGAGTTTTTCCTGTGCTTCTGATGCATGTATCTTGCTTACGATTATATGGAAACAGTACAATATGCTCTTGAAAGATATAAGCTAATTCTCTCCCATCAATCTAGGGGCTGTTCTCTAGTCATGACATGCTTTGTTCCCTAGGTAAGATCATATTTACAAGGATTTCACTGGTCATAGCAGTTAGCTCTGTGTTACCATGTACATGGTAATGGATTAAAATCTCAATCAGTACTCCATCACTATTGACAAAGCATGTGCATGGCAATGGATCAAATTAATGTGCTTGTTGTACAGCATAAGGCGATGCTTGTTATGAACCACATCTCCAACATGTTTGACAGTTGATGCCGGTTCCAATAATCTCCATGCAAAGAACAGAGGCCATGAATGTACCGAAAGCTGCCATCGGGAAGCCAAAAGGATCTAACGACGCTGCAGCTGGATGAGTTGTTCAGTAAACCATGGCTGAATTCATGAGGTTCAAAATAAATTTGTCGTCACATAATTTAAGTCCAAGCACTTGAGCCACCTAAATATACAATAAAATTTATTACAGTCAAGAACTCATGGCTCGACACATGAGGTATTATCTGCTTTGACCTACGGCCCATAGTCGAGGTTATATGAGCCATTTTAGGCCTCATGATTTTATCCCTTAAAGATATTTCATATGGAAAAATGATCCTCTTCTATATAAGCCAGAATCCCCATGATCCAATCAATATGAGACTAATGATGCTTTTCCTTCTACACCATAACATAGTGCCCTAAGTCAAGGGAGAAACTGTGTACTCCGCAGACCGTGTCTGTATACTCCACAGTGGTGTTTTAGGCGGAAGGAGCCCCACAGTCTATGGAGAGCTGGCCATTTTGTTATAACAACTTAACAGCTAACAGATCTCTAATGACCTAACAGATCTCTAACGATCTAACAAACTTTTCTTAAGACCTAAGTGAGCTCCTTCTATAAAAGGGAGACAGGATGCTCTCCGGAAGATAAGTCTGAATTATAGAGACAAACTCTACTAAATTTTTCATTGAGGAACAGAATTCTCTCCACTTCTCTCTTCTCTTTTCTCTCAACTCTCATTTCTTACTTTCTACTTCTCCATTTCCGCTATCTGTTCTCAAGACCCCGACTAACTTAAGCATCGGAGGGTCCTAAATCGGAGGACATCCCATGATTTAGGACTTTTTTGCAGGTTTTGTTCGCAGTTCAGATCGACTCAACCCTCAACTCTTCAGTTTGATTCATTATCGACCTCACCTCTAGAGTATTACAGTGATTGGGTCGACCGAGGTATCTGGCTACTCTGACTGATCTTATTACTACTATTGGAAACATTTTGATGAAAGAGAAGCAAAAAAATAGGCAAGAAAGGAAAGGACTCGAAGGGAGCAAAAATGGAGAAGGAGAACTATCTAAAAGAGGAGTCTCCAAATCTCTAAGATCTAGACTCTACGAAATGGGGGTAGAGGTGAATACCTAATAGAAAGGAACAGGCTCGAGGAAGCTCTTGAAAGGTTAGGCTTCATGGAACTTCTTTCTCCGACACTGGCGGTGGAATAGCTCTGGAAAATTTTGGCAGAGTCTCGACAAGGAAGGAACGATAAAGTGGTTTTCAGCCACAGGACATGCCTTTTTATAAAAGTATTCAATAGCCTGGATTGATTTGGTACACTGTCAGATGGTGCCATTTGTCAGCCATCCGGCAAATATGCGGAGAGCTATTTGATGCACCTTCTAGCACTAATATTGGTTGTTCAGGATTCATGACTCGACACGTGAGGTATTGTCCATTTTGATCTATAGCTCATAGTCTAGGGACTGTATGGTCTGTTTTGGACCTCACGATTTTGCTCCTTAAAACATAACTCACCTGAGAAGGATAGTCTCCTCTTATATAAGCAAAGTTCTCCTCGACTCTAACAATATGGGACTAATAATGTCTTTTTCTTTCTACATCACAACGGGATTAACTTGATAATTTCACCTTCAGTTACATACTTGAAATAAGGGCA
The DNA here is from genome assembly GCF_000442705.2 of Elaeis guineensis. Classification (NCBI taxonomy): domain Eukaryota; kingdom Viridiplantae; phylum Streptophyta; class Magnoliopsida; order Arecales; family Arecaceae; genus Elaeis; species Elaeis guineensis. Next base: position 128,079,474 of record NC_025998.2, read on the forward strand.
GCCAACTCACTTTCTACAGTTAATTGGTGTATGCTTTATCACAGTAAATTTTTTACTTCGTTTAGCTATCAGCAATAGATTGGCAACAGAATGTGACAAGCAGTGGACTTTGCAGGTCCAATAACGCAGCAAACATCATTTTGCTAGGACACAAACTCAAATCAAATTTGCTGATCAATACTTGTGCTCCTCTCTTGACAGCTGATGAATGACTTATCGATAAAAGAAGCAGAATGGTATGTTCATGCAACGAAAAAGCATCAATGTCAAGTATCGAGGGCTTCATGGATGCGTTAGACTCACAATTCTTGCAGACAGAAAAAGCCAGTGAGAAGATGGAAGCTCTTGACATGGCATGCCATGCAGCAAGGACAAACAAGAACATATAATGGTAAAAGTTGACAAAAACACAACATATTTTAACATCAACCTACCCTGGTTCAACAGAAACTAGCTTCAAAAAACTTATAGAGCAGAGAATCTCTAGTGATGTGGAAAGGGGGAACAGGAGTTGAGTTTCTTTAGTGCAGTGGTTAGTTATAGTAAAAGGGGTGGAAGTTTCTATCTGAAACTTGATTGTTGGTATAAGATTATTGATAGATAACTTGTGATAACCGGCCCAATTGAGGCCCAAACCAGCTCAAAGCCCACCCGAAAGAAAAAAAAAAAAAAAAGGGAAAAACAGAGTAGGAAGACTCCCGATCGGAGTCTTCCTCTTCTCCGATAAAAATCGGAGTCCTAGGGCCATTAAAAGACCCTAGGACGAACCCTATAAGAAACCCTCTCTCTCCTCTTTGGGTAGACCTTCAGTCGCCGTCGATTGCCGGAGATTTCTCCGATTTTCCCGTTTGAAGCCGTGACTCCTCGACCCGTGTTCGCCGCGATTTCTCGCCGGTGGGGGTCACCGGAGGTTGTGGTAAGGTTCCTCTCTTCTCTCCCTTCTTTTCCGTGCCGGTGAGCACGATGGCCGGCGACGGGTGTCGCCGGATTTAGTTGGAGAAGAAAATCTCCTGTTCGCCGCCTCTTTCCTATGATTTTCCGACGCCGACGGTCACGCCGACCGCCGCCTGGTCTCTCCGAACCCGGGAGAGTCGGCCGTGCCGCCGGCACCACGGCCATGAGATGGCCGTGATCGGCCGATCAAGGCACGGAGACTCAAGGTCCCTGTTTCGGCCCAATGAAAGCCCGGGAAGAAGAAGAAAAGAAAAGAAAAGAAAAGAAAAAGGGAAAAAGAAAAAGAAAGAAAAGGAAAAGAAAAGAAAAAGGAAAAAAAAAAAAAAGAAAAGAAAAATATAATAATAAGAAAGAGAAAATTTTCCTCTCTCCCCTCTTTTTTCCTCTCTTTTTCTCTCTCTATTGTCTCTCTCTAAAAAAAAAAAAAAAGAAAAAGAAAAAGAAAAATATATATAAATATATAAAATAATAATAATAATAATAATAATATATATATATGTGAGAGAAAGTTTTTCTCATCTCTCTCTTAAGTCTTTCTCTCTCTAGAATTAGACTTTTCTCTCTACCTTCTCTCTACATTTTCTCTCTCTAAAATTTCTTTCTATTTTCTCTCTCTAGACCTTTCTCTCTCATTATGGATTTCATCTCTCTAGGGTCATTCTCTCTCTCTGATTACATCACAAACCCTAGGATAAACTCGAGATGAAAATATGATGATCTAGAACTGCTCCAAAATTCGTGCAGTAGATCGGATCCCGATCCGATTCTTTTTCGAAATTGATAATATCAATCATGGTTAATCTATATTAAGTCACCTTGATATGACCTCTGATGATCTCAATCATGATTGCCATTTTTAAAAGATACGAAGATTCTCTCTCCACTTTCTCTCTCTACTTTCTCTCTCTACTTTCCCTCTCAAAAAAAAAAAAAAAAATCCTATGAATCCCTTATTAGGCTATCTTCTTCACTTTAGGGACCTATGACCTTAAATCAGGTTAGAGCCGAAGGAGGAGATTTATTGGACTGATTATCAAATCGGTCATTTCTTTATATTATGTAATTTTATTAAAAAATATAAAATTTATTAATGATTTAATATTTTAAATAGGACTGTCTGATTCTTTTAAAGAAGATTAAAAGGTCCTGGACGATCGAGGTAAGTAGATTTTAAGCTCCTTATTTATTTGGAAATGATCATGCTTTTATGTAAAGAATTGCTATTGATAAAATCATAATTTTTCATAAAATAAGGATCGGCATATGTGATATGAAAAAGCATGTTTTATTATGAGCATTGATTTTATGAATATATCTTATGAAAATAGCATGATTATGAAGCATGAATTTCATTATTTTCCATCTATGTATATGTATGCTTTAAGAAAAAGATATAAAGATTTCAAAGGCTCTCAGATGGCTATGAATGAATTCCTTCGGGAAGGTCGACATCCGGAGCTAGCATCCATACGAAACATGGCCCTGCCAGCGGGTATAAAGTTGGCACAAGAATTAAGAACTCTGTCGATTAAGAAACATGGCCCTGTCACGGGTATAATAGTGACCTTAGCATGAATATCTGTGAGCAATGTTTTGAAACATGACATGAATACATGATGAAAATGATTTACGATTCATAATTGTGAAATATACATGATTTATGCATGCATGATGAGCTTATAACTTGTTTTATTATATGCTCTATGAAATATTTATTTTGCAATAATTATTATTTGCTAAATGATGCATTATCATAGAAAACTTATGCTTGATCCGGTAAGGAAGCGGAAGTCTACTTACTGAGCTAGTGTAGCTCATATTCTTTTTGTTTTCTCTTTTATGTACAGAAAAATAAGGCTAGGATCGAAGGAAAGAGAATCCAAGCTTGGAGATCAGCAAAGCAAGTTTAAAATTTTGCTCTAGGAATTCAGTTTTTGTTTATGGATTGAAGACATTATGAATTTTAAGACTTGAATTATTTTATCTCTGGATTTAGATGCTCTGAACCAGTTTTGGTTTAATTAAATAATTGAATTGAACTTTATTATTATCTTTATTTGTGATACACCTGTCATTATACTTAAGAAGATGAATTTTGGCTTCGTGTTATCGTGGGTCCATCCCTTGGTAGCATGGCCGTGTTATGTCCGGATTTGGGGCGTGACATTTTATGGTATCAGAGCCAGGTTTAATCAAGGATAGAACTTAAAACCTAACAGTGAGTAGCTAGGTTATGCATAGTTAGACTTTGACTTAAATTATTAACTGTACTGTAACTCTGTTATAAAATAACGTAATAATGATTGACATTTGAATAGGAAGCGATGAGCGATAGGGAGGGCGAGACTTTGGCAAATATGGCCGCTAGGACAAGAGGAACAAGAGGAGCAAGACTGACGTCACGAGGAGCTGACAATCAACCAGCTGAGCGGGCTCCTGACGCACCGGCCACACAGGCAGATATTGCTGGTGTATGTCAAGTGGTGGCTCAGCTTATTCAGCAGCAGGCACAGACTGCTCCTCGACCGACATTATCTATGGAGTCATACTATGAGAGATTCAGAAGGCTCAACCCACCTCTATTTGAGGGTGGATCTGATCCTATGGCTGCAGAGACCTGGATTCGAGAGATGAAAAGATGTTTGATGCCCTACAATATCCTGAGAATGTGAAAGTCCGATTAGCCATTCCTATGTTAAAAGGAAATGCCGAGTTTTGGTGGACTGCAATAAAAGCTGCCTATGGGAACAATGATGATCAACTCACTTGGGAAGAATTCAAAGAGATATTTTATGACCAGTACTTTCCGGGGACAATGAGGTTGGTAAAAGAAAATGAGTTTCTAGCCTTAAAACAAAAGGATGATATGACGGTGCTAGAATATGCTAACAAGTTTAATGAGCTAGGCCGCTTCTGCCCCCAGCTTATGGAATTCGAAAGGAGTAAAGCTAACAGATTTGAACAAGGTCTAAGATATGGAATTCGATCCCGTCTATCTTCTCATATTTTCAATAACTACAAGGACGTACTGGAGCGAGCTTTGAAAGTGGAATCTGAATTGAAAAGAGCAGAACTAGAAAGAGGAGATAAGAAGAGACCGAGATCAGCAGGAAATCTAAAGGATCAGCAGAAAAATTTCAAAAGTAATAACTCTGATAAGAAGAAAGAATCTTCATCCTGCTCCTACTGTGAAAAAAATCACAATGGACCTTGTCTCAAGAGGATTGGAGCATGCTTCTTATGTGGTGAAAAAGGACATATGGCTCGTGATTGCCCAAATAAGAAAAGAGATGACACTAGATCTAACAAACCAGTTGATCAAAAACAAAAAGAAAACGCACGAGTGTTTACTTTAAACCAGCAGGAGGCCAATGCAAATGATCAAGTGGTGACAGGTATTATCCCAGTCAATTCTATTTATGCTCGTGTGTTATTCGATTCTGGCTCTTCACACTCTTTTATATCTCTCAAGTTTGCTACTTCTTTGAATTGTGTGCCTGAAAAACTAAATAAACCATTATATGTTAGCACACCTTTTAAAAATATTATTGTTGCTGACATTATTTTCAAGAATTGCATAATCCAAATAGAAGAAAAAGAATTAGCAGCAGATTTGATTCAGCTAAATATGTATGATTTTGACGTTATTCTTGGGATGAACTGGTTATCTTCATATCATGCACATATTGATTGTTTTGGAAAAAGAGTGGTATTTCAAATTCTGGATGAACCGCAATTCTTCTTTCAAGGCGAAGTTCATAATACGGAATCCAAACAATTTTTGGGTATTATCTCAATTATGAACGCAAGAAAACCTTTAAGGAAAGGATGCAAAGCATTTTTGGCCCATGTAATAGACGTCGAGAAGGAAAAGATAAAGCTGGATGATATCCCAATTATCAAAGAATTTTCTGATATTTTTTCAGATGAACTACCAGGATTGCCCCCAGAGCGTGAAGTTGAATTTAAAATTGATATCACCCCGGGAACCGGACCTATTTCAAAACCTCCTTATCGGATGGCTCCCGTAGAGTTACGAGAATTAAAGGATCAACTGCAAGAACTTTTGAATAAAAATTTGTCCGGCCAAGCACATCACCTTGGGGAGCTCCTGTGTTATTTGTGAAAAAGAAAGATGGAAGCATGCGATTATGCATTGACTATCGGGAGTTGAACAAGGTAACCATAAAGAACAAATATCCTCTTCCACGAATAGATGACTTATTTGATCAACTTCAGGGTGCTCAAGTTTTCTCCAAAATCGACTTACGATCTGGCTATCATCAACTAAGAATTAGAGATGAAGATGTACCTAAGACTGCATTTAGAACCAGGTATGGTCATTATGAATTTTTAGTAATACCCTTTGGACTAACCAATGCACCGGCTGCTTTTATGGATATGATGAACAGGATTTTCAAGCCGTATCTGGATCAATTCGTTGTTGTTTTTATTGATGATATCCTAGTGTATTCTAAAAATATAGAGGAACATGAGAGACATTTGAGGATCGTGTTTCAGACCTTAAGAAAAGAGAAGCTCTTCGCCAAGCTTAGCAAGTGTGAATTCTGGCTGGATAGTGTTGTCTTCCTCGGCCATGTAATATCCAAGGAAGGAATCTCAGTCGATCCAAAGAAGATAGAAGCCGTGGTAAATTGGCCTCGACCGACTAATGTGACGGAAGTAAGAAGCTTCTTAGGCTTGGCTGGTTATTATAGAAGATTCGTCAAGGAATTTTCCCAAATTGCAATTCCTCTGACTCGCCTAACTCAGAAACGAATAAAATTTGTATGGAGCAGTGAATGTGAGCAGAGTTTTCAAGATCTGAAGCAAAGATTGATATCTACCCCAGTTCTTACCCTACCATCTAATGAAGGAGGATTTGTCATCTATAGTGATGCTTCTAAGAAAGGATTAGGTTGTGTGTTGATGCAGAATGATAAGGTCATAGCTTATGCTTCTCGACAACTAAAAGCCTATGAGCAGAATTATCCGACCCATGATTTGGAATTAGCAGCTATTATTTTTGCTTTAAAGATTTGGCGACACTATTTATATGGAGAATCATGTGAAATCTTTACTGATCATAAAAGCTTGAAATACTTATTTACTCAAAAAGAGCTGAATATGAGGCAAAGAAGGTGGCTTGAACTATTAAAGGATTATGACCTAAATATTAAATATCACCCTGGAAAAGCTAATGTGGTGGCAGATGCACTTAGTAGGAAGTCTTCAGCGAATGTGATGACTCTGCTATCCTTTCAGCAACAAATTCTTAGGGATCTTGAAGATTTGCAAATTGAAGTGACTTGTACTGATATTAAGAAAGTATTAGCAAATTTGATGGTTCAACCAGCATTGATCGAACAGATAAAAGTGGTCCAACAAAGTGATATTCATTTATGTCAGATTAAGAAGAACATAGAGAAAGGGTTACGAACTGAGTTTAGACTACATACAGATGGAACTCTTTATTTTGGGAACAGATTATGTATACCGGGTGATCCTGAACTAAAAAGGAAAATTTTGGAAGAAGCCCATAAATCTCGTTTCTCTTTTCATCCCGGTAGTACAAAGATGTATAGAGATTTAAAACAACTCTTCTGGTGGAATGGAATGAAACGGGAGATAGCTCGATTTGTATCTCAATGCTTGGTATGCCAGCAAGTGAAAGCCGAACATCAAAGACCTGCTGGTCTGCTAAGACCATTAGAGATACCAGAATGGAAATGGGAACATATCACGATGGATTTTGTTACTGGACTTCCAAGGACAACAAGAAAAAGCGATGCTGTGTGGGTGATTGTTGACCGACTTACTAAATCAGCTCACTTTCTACCTTTTCGAGTTGGCACTCCGCTTGATAAGTTAGCCCAGATGTATATTGATGGAATTGTACGTCTGCATGGTGTTCCAATAAGTATTGTATCTGATCGAGATCCACGATTTGTATCTAGATTTTGGAAAAGTTTTCAAGATGCCTTGGGAACAGAATTGAGGCTTAGTACTGCATTTCATCCTCAGACCGATGGCCAATCTGAAAGGACAATTCAAACTCTGGAGGATATGTTAAGAGCTTGTGCTTTTGACTTCGGAGGACATTGGGATAATCATGTGGCATTGATTGAATTTGCATATAATAACAGTTTTCATTCTAGTATCCAGATGGCACCCTATGAAGCCCTATATGGAAGAAAGTGTAGATCCCCTCTGTATTGGGATGAAGTGGGTGAAAAGAAATTAATTGGTCCCGAGTTAGTTCAAGATGCCAGAGACAAAATTTATCTAATCAAGAGAAGACTCAAGGCAGCTCAGGATAGACAAAAGAGTTTGGCAGATAGAAAAAGAAGAGAATTAGAATTTCAGGTCGGTAATCATGTTTTTCTAAAGGTATCACCTACTAAGGGTGTCATGAGATTCGGGAGGCATGGCAAGCTGAGTCCGCGATATATTGGATCTTTTGAGATTTTAAATCGAGTAGGAGATGTTGCATACGAACTAGCCTTACCATCAGATTTATCCAAAGTACACAATGTCTTTCATGTTTCACTACTGAGGAAGTATGTACCTGATCCAAACAGTGTGATAAAGTATGAGCCATTGCAAGTTCATGAAGATCTAACCTATGAAGAATTTCCTCTGCGAATTATTGACCGAAAAGAGCAAGTTCTAAGACGGCGTACCATTCCATACGTAAAGATTCATTGGAGTAATCATGAAGAGAGAGAGGCTACGTGGGAGCTTGAAGACGATATGAAGATGAGATATCCACACTTATTTGAAAATGAAGGTATGTTAAATTTCGAGGATGAATTTTTTTTTTTTAGGAGGGTAGAATGTGATAATCCGACCCAATTGAGGCCCAAAACCAGCTCAAAGCCCACCCGAAAGAAAAAAAAAAAGGGAAAAACAGAGTAGGAAGACTCCCGATCGGAGTCTTCCTCTTCTCCGATCAAAAATCGAAGTCCTAGGGCCATTAAAAGACCCTAGGACGAACCCTATAAGAAACCCCTCTCTCTCCTCTTTGGGTAGACCCTTCAGTCGCCGTCGATTGCCAGAGATTTCCTCCGATTTTCCCATTTGAAGCCGTGACTCCTCGACCCGTGTTCGCCGCGATTTCTCGCCGGTGGGGGTCACCGGAGGTTGTGGTAAGGTCTCCCTCCTCTCCCTCTCTTCTCTCCCTTCTTTTCCGTGCCGGTGAGCACGATGGCCGGCGACGGGTGTCGCCGGATTTAGTTAGAGAAGAAAACCCCCTGTTCGCCGCCTCTTTCCTATGATTTTCCGACGCCGACGGTCAAGCCGACCGCCGGCCCTGGTCTCTCCGAACCCGGGAGAGTCGGCCGCTGCCGCCGGCCACCACCGGCCATGAGATGGCCGTGATCGGCCGATCAAGGCACGGGGACCTCAAGGTCCCCTGTTTCGGCCCAATGAAAGCCCGGGAAGAAGAAGAAAAGAAAAGAAAAGAAAAGAAAAAGGGAAAAAGAAAAAGAAAAGAAAAAGGAAAAAGAAAAGAAAAAGGAAAAAGAAAAAAAAAATAATAATAAGAAAAGAGAAAATTTTCCACTCTCTCCTCTTTTTTCCTCTCTTTTTCTCTCTCTATTGTCTCTCTCTAAAAAGAAAAAGAAAAAGAAAAAGAAAAAGAAAATATATATATAAATATATAAATAATAATAATAATAATAATATATATATATGTGAGAGAAAGTTTTTCTCATCTCTCTCTTAAGTCTTTCTCTCTCTAGAATTAGACTTTTTCTCTCTACCTTCTCTCTACATTTTCTCTCTCTAAAATTTCTTCCTATTTTCTCTCTCTAGACCTTTCTCTCTCATTATGGATTTCATCACTCTAGGGTCATTCTCTCTCTCTGATTACATCACAAACCCTAGGATAAACTCGAGATGAAAATATGATGATCTAGAACTGCTCCGAAATTCGTGCAGTAGATCGGATCCCGATCCGATTCTTTTTCAAAATTGATAATATCAATCATGGTTAATCTATATTAAGTCACCTTGATATGACCTCTGATGATCTCAATCATGATTGCCATTTTTAAAAGATACGAAGATTCTCTCTCCACTTTCTCTCTCTACTTTCTCTCTCTACTTTCCCTCTCAAAAAAAAAAAAAAAAATCCTATGAATCCCTTATTAGGCTATCTTCTTCACTTTTAGGGACCTATGACCTTAAATCAGATTAGAGCCGAAGGAGGAGATTTATTGGACTGATTATCAAATCGGTCATTTCTTTATATTATGTAATTTTATTAAAAAATATAAAATTTATTAATGATTTAATATTTTAAATAGGACTGTCTGATTCTTTTAAAGAAGATTAAAAGGTCCTGGACGATCGAGGTAAGTAGATTTTAAGCTCCTTATTTATTTTGAAATGATCATGCTTTTATGTAAAGAATTGCTATTGATAAAATCATAATTTTTCATAAAATAAGGATCGGCATATGTGATATGAAAAAGCATGTTTTATTATGAGCATTGATTTTATGAATATATCTTATGAAAATAGCATGATTATGAAGCATGAATTTCATTGTTTTTCCATCTGTGTATATGTATGCTTTAAGAAAAAGATATAAAGATTTCAAAGGCTCTCAGATGGCTATGAATGAATCCCTTCGGGAAGGTCGACATCCGGAGCTAGCATCCACACGAAACATGGCCCTGCCAGCGGATATAAAGTTGGCACAAGAATTAAGAACTCTGTCGATTAAGAAACATGGCCCTGTCACGGGTATAATAGTGACCTTAGCATGAATATCTGTGAGCAATGTTTTGAAACATGACATGAATACATGATGAAAATGATTTACGATTCATAATTGTGAAATATACATGATTTATGCATGCATGATGAGCTTATAACTTATTTTATTATATGCTCTATGAAATATTTATTTTTGCAATAATTGTTATTTGCTAAATGATGCATTATCATAGAAAACTTATGCTTGATCCGGTAAGGAAGCGGAAGTCTACTTACTGAGCTAGTGTAGCTCATATTCTTTTTGTTTTCTCTTTTATGTACAGAAAAATAAGGCTAGGATCGAAGGAAAGAGAATCCAAGCTTGGAGATCAGCAAAGCAAGTTTAAAAATTTTGCTCTAGGAATTCAGTTTATGTTTATGGATTGAAGACATTATGAATTTTAAGACTTGAATTATTTTATCTCTGGATTTAGATGCTCTGAACCAGTTTTGGTTTAATTAAATAATTGAATTGAATTTTATTATTATCTTTATTTGTGATACACCTGTCATTATACTTAAGAAGATGAATTTTGGCTTCGTGTTATCGTGGGTCCATCCCTTGGTAGCATGGCCGTGTTATGTCCCGGATTTGGGGCGTGACGTAACTGGCTGCAGTGTTACAAAACTGACACTAGATTACAGCAGATTGCACCATTCACCAGAAACTGGTGGTCAAACTCATTATAACAACGCAGTGCCTTTTTCCGCAAAAAAAAAAGGAAAACACATGCAACAACAACAACTACTACTACTACTTTGGATTCCCTCACCACAGGAAAACCAACCTCGGACCTGTGACACAACATTGATTTTCCCAATTTTGGAGCTGCTATAACATCAAATACTACTATTGTGATAGCCCAGCAGCCCAAAAAAAAAAAAAAATTGATGAAGACTCCCACAGGGAGTCTTCTTCTCCCGACCGGCTCCTAATCGGAGTCGGAAACCTCACCGGAGAGGAGTCAAACTCCTCTCCTTTGGTTCTATTTAAAGGGGAGACCCTTCTCCCTTCTTCCTACCAAAGAATCCCGGGGCAAAACGGCGGCAATCGTCGGAAAAATCCCGCGGAAGACCGTCCCTGTGCCGTCCAATTTCTCGCCGGAAAAGCTTCGCCGGCGATGGAGGTAAGCCTCCTCCCCTTCCTCTCTTCTCCCTTTTCCTTCCCGTGCCGATGTGCACGCTCGCCGGCGACCGGAGTCGTCGGATTTTGTTGCGGAAGTAACCTTCATTTTTTACTGTTTTCTTGGATTACCGTCGCCGGTGGTCACCGCCGACCACCGGTTTGGCTCTCTTCTTATCGACGAGTCACCCCTCTCCTGCTGACGGCCGCCCCACGCCGGCTGCGCCGCCGGCCGGCCACCCAACGAGGGGACCTCAAGGTCCCCTGTTTCAGCCCAAAACAAGTCCACGGGAAGAAGAAAAAGAAAAAGAAAAGAAGAAGAAGGAAAAGAAAAGAAAAAGAAAAGAAAAGGAAGAAAAAGAAAAGAAAAAGGAAAAAGAAAAAAAAAAGAGAGAAAGAAAGAAAAGAAGAAAGAGAAAAATAAAATTAATTAATAAATAATGGGATAAATAATAAAATATAAGAAAGAGAGTTTCTCTCTCTTTCCTCTCTCTCTTCAGCCTGAACTAGTATTTTCTCTCTCTAGAATTGGACTTTCTCTCTCTAGAATTCTCTCTCTAGATTATCTCTCCTAAGATTTCTAGAATTTTGAGAAGAATGATGATGAATTTAAATGATTCTCGTAATGAATTTTTGATCTGTGATCGTCGGACGATACACCGACATCCACTTTGATCAGATCAGGTATTTTTAGATTTTATTTCTCATGATCTTATTGAATTATCCACATGATAATTTTAGCATGATTTGATCTGATCGATCAGAATTTGTTGAATCATATTGTCTGAAGAATTCAAGATGAGTTTTCTCTCTCTAGAATTTTCTCTCTCTAAAATATTCTCTCTTGATTGATTCTCTCTAAAAAAAAAAGAGGTTAGTGAATGAAGAAATTTCTTTTAATAAGTCTGATCTGATTTTAATGAAGAACCCTGATCTATGATTGTCAGACAGCGTACTGGCACCCACCTTAATCAGACTATGAATCTTTAGATTTGATCATCCATGATTCTGATCTAGCCATGATTTGATTTGATCATGTTGATTTCACCAATTGAGATATTGGACCAATTGTAATGTTGGATTGTATCACCTGATCAATTCGAATTGTACCTCATGAATTCTCTCTTCTCTGATTTTCTCTCTCCACTTGATTTTATGAAATCGATGAAGAAATCTCGATCCTATCACTTCGAATCCGATTTGATCTGATAGTCAAACTTTGGATCGTTTAGGTCCTAATTAGATTTTGATTTGATGAAATTAGATGATCGGACCCAATCTAAACCGTTGAAATATGGTATTCGTATTCTTTCTAATTATTGAAATTGATTCTGTATAGGATTGTGGATGTTTGATCATGGGATATCGCGATATGATCTACGAACAAAATTTTTGGAAGAAAATTTATAGAATTATGTGGATTTATTGGAATACGTTTGAGGTAAGTAATGTTTTACTTTTTCTAGATTTATCGGCAAATTATAATGTATTCTTCTGACATAATTTGTGAAACGATGCATGAATTGGATGAATGGTATTTTGTTATGAAAATATCTTATTTGAAATGTTATGATGAAGCATGATTGAATATATTGATTTCATGATGCATTATATTGATTGATTTCGATACTACATGATTATATGTTTTATTATCGAAATTAGAATATGAAACATGATTTATGAAGAATTATGATATAAGAAACAATAAGAATTGACAACCTGACTATGTAAAGGACCCTGCCAATGGGGGCATATACGTTGGCAATTGATTGTCCTGAGGGTTTATGTCGTCAGTGAGACCAGCGATATGTCGCCAGAGAGACCAGCGACAAACCGCCAGCGAGACCAGCGGTTCCAAAGGATATGGCTGCCAGATGATTCGCAGCCTACCGCAAGCAGATACGCGGTATTATGACCCTGCCACAGGAAAAATATGGTCATAGCTCATGGTTGACGAAAAGAAATTGAAGAACAAAAAAAAAATTGAAATTTAGAAAGAAACTTGAATTTTCAAAAAAAAAATGAATTTGGCATGAATTATGTTGCATAATTGAAATTGATTTCAAATTGATGAACTCTGTATACTTATTTTCTATAAATAATGATTTACTTAAATACCTGATGAAATCTATTGAAAAGTGATCATTGCTTACTGGGCTGTCTAGCTCATTACTTCCTATTTTATTGTTTTTACAGATGTTGAGGAATTAAGATGATACAAGATATGAATAAAAGAGTGATCAGAAGCAGAATCTTCATACTTTTATTTTGGGTTGAAAGGCTTATTGAATTTGATGCAAAGCCTTTGAATTGTTGTTGAATTTATTGAGATATTAAAGAATAAAAAATTTAGGTTGTTATATTTTAGATTTAAATTGTTGACTAATTATTCCGCTGTTATTTTAGGATAGTATGATAAGATGCCTTGCATGCTTATGGGAAGAGTTTTCTATGAGTATGCGACGGTTGCCATGACCTTCGATTCAAAATCTCGGGTCGGGGGCGTGACAATTAATATGGTATCAGAGCATAAGTGAATGAATTATGAAATATAGAATCAGATATAGAATGGGTGTAAGTGGATAAACACCAGGGACATTATGGTGTAGATCTTTAATGATTGTAGTGGAAGAAATATTTAAAAATTTTGATTAAACATTGAGATTATGTATAAAAGGATCGCAAGAGATTATGACATATAGAATTTAAAATATGATGGATGATCTATTGATCATGATATGATTAGTTAGATCTTGATCGAAAGTAATCACAAAAGGATTGACATAAAATTTTATTATGCATTGTGGTTATTAATTTGATCATTGGTTATTCAAGTGAATCGTAAGTTCAAATTTGATGTGAAAATAATACTATGATATTACTTCTAGTTGAGAAGTTGACTATTATTGGCAAGATAAAGATTTGATAATAAAATGTTATTCCAGAATGGGCTAAGAAAGTTTTTTTTATGATGCTTGATTGGAATATTTATCGAAATTGAATTTGGTATGTGGATTATATATAAAGTGGCATATTAGGATGAATGCATATTTAGAGATATTGCAAAGAAGTCTATTTCTTATTGATGAAATTGATTTTGAGATTGTAGGATATTCATCGTACTGGAATCTTTAATCATCATCTTTAGATCTAGAAAATAGATCTTATTATGTCTCTTGGAGACTACCTGATGTATATGAAATTTCAATTTAAAGATTTCGTATCTAAGTTGATCAAGAGATTTTCTGATATTATTGTTGAGGTTGATATTTTTTAGATTAAGATCTGATTTATATTTATTTCAGATCAAGGGATCCATGTGAATTTACAATTTAGAAATTTTGGATTTAGAAATTGATATGAAGTTCCTTTGCTTTTGTTAACGAGGTCCCTAATTGAATCTATTATTAAATGGAGATTTGATTTTTTTGAAGCTTGTATGATTATTATGAAAGGATATTTGATAGATATTGAAGATCCTGATGATAGAAATTTTAGAAAAAAAATAATGATTTGAAGTTCTTATATATTAAGATTATGTCCAAATTTGGTGGAGCATCGAAGTATTTTTTTTTCTTCATTAATTTGACTTATAAGGATTTTTGGTTTGAAAATTTTTGAATTGAATTGATATAAGAATTGATATTTAATTCATATTGATTATAGTAAATCTATATGATGGTTTAAATATGATATTGGACTCAAGGGTTAATCAAGATTATTGTACACCAGTAAAGGTATGAATGAGAATCGAAAGTTAATCTTTGACTTCAATTGAAATTTGAAATTTTAGATCTTTTCTATTGATAAGATAAAGAAATAATTTGATCAAAATTTTTTTGGTGAAGCTAAGAAATTTTGATTGTTAGATCAGAGTGCGCAGCGGAAGCATGGTAATCTGGATTACTTTGAGTAAGTCAGGAATGTTGATTCTTTGAGTTAAAGAATTATAATAAATGATATAGTTTGATACAAGAAATTCATGGATATTAGAAAGAATAATATTTTAAAATTTTGAATTATTTTAGATATCCTAATGTGATTTTTAAAAGTAGAACTTCCACCTACTATGCTATAAAAATAATTAGCATCCTAATTCTAGGATGAGTGGACCATTGATTTTTGATTTTAGATTTAGAATATTTAGAGATAAATTTTCTCTATCCCAGAATTAAATTTTATAATTCTCTATTTATTAGGAAGAATTTGAGATTGTTTATTCGAATGATGATTTTGATCTTAGATTATTATACTCAAATATTTATCTCCAGGGTATAATGAAATTTGAAGTTTGAACTCTTTTGATCATTATTATTTCTCTGACTGAATGAAAAAGATTGAGGTTATCTATTGATATTGACGATTGTTTTACAAAAGATGGATTGGAGTTATTTATAATTTAATTTGATAATGAATCGATTAATTAAGAGTTGCTAATGTTTAGATAAAGAAAATTGATATACTTACTTAGAATAGAGACATTGATTTTGATTATAAGAAAAATATAGTTTTGATTTAGATCAAATTTTGAGTTATTGATTTTTATTATGGAATGACTTAATGATAAAATTTACTTCAAGAATTAGAATATTTAAGAGTTTGAGGGTTTGAGTAAGAAAATTTTGATGACTAGAAATAGTGATATTGATTCAATCAACAATGGTGATATTGATCTTTATGAAATGACTTAATGATGAAGTTGCATCAAGAAATAAAATATCAAAAGTTCAAGAATGAGATTGAAATGATAAATGTTCAACCTTTGAAAGTACGAATAAGAAAAAATATTTTTGAATTTTGATTGATTGGGATATCATCAAATGATTCACATAAGTATGTTTTTCCTATCTTATGATGGGTTGAAATTAAGAGTGGTAAATATTTTGAAATAAAAAAAAAAAATGAATGATGATGATGAATGAAGTTCTTATGCAAGAATAGAGACATTGATCTTTTTCTATTCACAAGAGATAGATTTGATTTTAATTTGAGTCATAAGATATTGAATATTAATTTTTACAGGAAATAAGATCATAATTTCGAAATCTTGAAATATTGAAAATCTTTAAGATGGTGATCTTGATAAATAAGAAAATTGATGGTTTCGTTCAGATCATTATTTGATATATTTACTTTTTCCTTATGGAATGATTTAAGAATGAATTTATATCAAGAATTAGAATATTAAAATATTTGTGGATGAGATTCAAGTAAGAAACTATGAAGACTCAGGCAAGAAAAATTTCGAGGACGAAATTTCTTTTAGAGGGGAAGAATGTGATAGCCCAGCAGCCCAAAAAAAAAAAAAAAATTGATGAAGACTCCCACAGGGAGTCTTCTTCTCCCGACCGGCTCCTAATCGGAGTCGGAAACCTCACCGGAGAGGAGTCAAACTCCTCTCCTTTGGTTCTATTTAAAGGGGAGACCCTTCTCCCTTCTTCCTACCAAAGAATCCCGGGGCAAAACGGCGGCAATCGTCAAAAAAATCCCGCGGAAGACCGTCCCTGTGCCGTCCAATTTCTCGCCGGAAAAGCTTCGCCGGCGATGAAGGTAAGCCTCCTCCCCTTCCTCTCTTCTCCCTTTTCCTTCCCGTGCCGATGTGCACGCTCGCTGGCGACCGGAGTCGCCGAATTTTGTTGCGGAAGTAACCTTCATTTTTTACTGTTTTCTTGGATTACCGTCGCCGGTGGTCACCGTCGACCACCGATTTGGCTCTCTTCTTATCGACGAGTCACCCCTCTCCTGCCGACGGCCGCCCCACGCCGGCTGCGCCGTCGGCCGGCCACCCAACGAGGGGACCTCAAGGTCTCCTGTTTCAGCCCAAAACAAGTCCACGGGAAGAAGAAAAAGAAAAAGAAAAGAAGAAGAAGGAAAAGAAAAGAAAAAGAAAAGAAAAAGAAAAGAAAAAGGAAAAAAAAAAAAAGAGAGAAAGAAACAAAAGAAGAAAGAGAAAAATAAAATTAATTAATAAATAATGAGATAAATAATAAAATATGAGAAAGAGAGTTTCTCTCTCTTTCCTCTCTCTCTTCAGCCTGAACTAGTATTTTCTCTCTCTAGAATTGGATTTTCTCTCTCTAGAATTCTCTCTCTAGATTATCTCTCCTAAGATTTCTAGAATTTTGAGAAGAATGATGATGAATTTAAATGATTCTCGTAATAAATTTTTGATCTGTGATCGTCGGACGATACACCGACATCCACTTTGATCAGATCAGGTATTTTTAGATTTTATTTCTCATGATCTTATTGAATTATCCACATGATAATTTTAGCATGATTTGATCTGATCGATCAGAATTTGTTGAATCATATTGTCTGAAGAATTCAAGATGAGTTTTCTCTCTCTAGAATTTTCTCTCTCTAAAATATTCTCTCTTGATTGATTCTCTCTAAAAAAAAAAGAGGTTAGTGAATGAAGAAATTTCTTTTAATAAGTCTGATCTGATTTTAATGAAGAATCCTGATCTATGATTGTCAGACAGCGTACTGGCATCCATCTTAATCAGACTATGAATCTTTAGATTTGATCATCCATGATTCTGATCTAGCCATGATTTGATTTGATCATGTTGATTTTACCAATTGAGATATTGGACCAATCGTAATGTTGGATTGTGTCACCTGATCAATTCGAATTGTACCTCATGAATTCTCTCTCTGATTTTCTCTCTCCACTTGATTTTATGAAATCGATGAAGAAATCTCGGTCCTATCACTTCGAATCCGATTTGATCTGATAGTCAAACTTTGGATCGTTTAGGTCCTAATTAGATTTTGATTTGATGAAATTAGATGATCGGACCCAATCTAAACCGTTGAAATATGGTATTCGTATTCTTTCTAATTATTGAAATTGATTCTGTATAGGATTGTGGATGTTTGATCATGGGATATCGCGATATGATCTACGAACAGAATTTTTGGAAGAAAATTTATAGAATTATGTGGATTTATTGGAATACGTTTGAGGTAAGTAATGTTTCACTTTTTCTAGATTTATCAGCAAATTATAATGTATTCTTCTGACATGATTTGTGAAACGATGCATGAATTGGATGAATGGTATTTTGTTATGAAAATATCTTATTTGAAATGTTATGATGAAGCATGATTGAATATATTGATTTCATGATGCATTATATTGATTGATTTCGATACTACATGATTATATGTTTTATTATCGAAATTAGAATATGAAACATGATTTATGAAGAATTATGATATAAGAAACAATAAGAATTGACAACCTGACTATGTAAAGGACTCTGCCAATGGGGGCATATACATTGGCAATTGATTGTCCTAAGGGTTTATGTCGCCAGCGAGACCAGCGACATGTCGCCAGAGAGACCAGCGACAAACCGCCAGCGAGACCAGCGGTTCCAAAGGACATGGCTGCCAGATGATTCGCAGCCTACCGCAAGCAGATACGCGGTATTATGACCCTGCCACAGGAAAAATATGGTCATAGCTCATGGTTGACGAAAAGAAATTGAAGAATAAAAAAAAATTGAAATTTAGAAAGAAACTTGAATGTTCAAAAAAGAAATGAATTTGGCATGAATTATGTTGCATAATTGAAATTGATTTCAAATTGATGAACTCTGTATACTTATTTTCTATAAATAATGATTTACTTAAATGCCTGATGAAATCTATTGAAAAGTGATCATTGCTTACTGGGCTGTCTAGCTCATTACTTCCTATTTTATTGTTTTTACAGATGTTGAGGAATTAAGATGATACAAGATATGAATGGAAGAGTGATCAGAAGCAGAATCTTCATACTTTTATTTTGGGTTGAAAGGCTTATTGAATTTGATGCAAAGCCTTTGAATTGTTGTTGAATTTATTGAGATATTAAAGAATAAAAAATTTAGGTCGTTATATTTTAGATTTAAATTGTTGACTAATTATTCCGCTGTTATTTTAGGATAGTATGATAAGATGCCTTGCATGCTTATGGGAAGAGTTTTCTATGAGTATGCGGCGGTTGCCATGACCTTCGATTCAAAATCTCGGGTCGGGGGCGTGACAACTACTGATCTGGTCCAGGCCATCCAATAGTCAATAAATTGCTTTTGGCTCGTTCATCAAAAAAAAAAACAGTCAAAAAGGGAAAGAAAAGAAAAGAACCATCAGCATCTGTCATCACTGTCCTTCATCCTCTTTGAGGAGAAATACTGTTGTAGAATCAGTTTGCCATCTATCATCAGTAGAATCACTGTCATCTCTTACACCATGCTGGTCAAAGGGAGGTTAACTGTTGCAACTCACTACTGGTAGAGTTGATATCATTTAAGTATACTCTAAATGGCATCGTAACGGTTAACACTTTTTGTTAGCATCTATCTTGAAACAAGCACATAATGCCCACGGCACCTTCCAGCTACAATTTCTTCCTACAACACTGATAGGTATTGGGCTTCATTATAGTGATGGTGTACATGGCATTTGAAACTAAGATCTTAAAAAAGGAAAAAGAAATATTTGCATTACTACCATATGGGAGAAAAAAGCCTGCATATATTTCAGCTCACAACCAATAAATGGCCTTCTTCTCTCTACTCTTTGTTTGCTTATTTCTTTATCACTTACCATCCAAGTAATCTATTGTCTCCTTCAAAGGCCCATTAGAGATTGCGAGGACCATAGGTGATGCAATGTTTCAATGGTTCAGAGGTCACTGGAAAAAGCTTATCCTAAATGAATTTGATGTAAAGACTACTCTAAGAGCCCTGGGGCTCTTCTGATGTCTCCATCAATGATGAACTGCCTCTTTATCTCAGTGATGATTGTTTTCAAACAATACCAATCCAAGTATATTTCCAAAAAGAAAGAAATATTTGATTATGGCGTTAAACTGGTAGCCCAATTCCAATGTGGGTATTTCTATCAGTCCCAGGTCATTTCTCAAAACATAAAATTGATGGACAACTGAACTGAAAATTTATCTTCAATTTCAACAAAACGCATAGAAATAAGTTCTTGATGCTAGCGTATGTCTCAAACCATACAACTAGAGTCTCTCCATTTAGAAGATGATTGGTGTAAAGACTAACTAAGCTTATAGCTAGGAACTCATTAGTCCAGAGAACTCTTTATGAGGGAGGTAGAGGACTCCATAAGCGTTATCTTTATGTTGCAATGCCTAACTATCATTTCACAAATTTCTATAATGACTTGAAATCTAAATGCCTTGGATGCCCCCTATTCCAACCCACCAAACCATCGTACATACTTGGAAAAATATTATAGCATTTGCATTGTCAGAGTTCTATGCATGCATTTTCCTCAATATTATGTGTCTTCAAAGTGAATTGCATACTAAAATTCATGCATGAGTTACCACTTCTTAGTCTGGCACCCATAGAAGTTGTTGTGGTATAAAAGAGAAGGCATCATTAGTCTCATATTGGTTGTGAGTCAAGAGAGACTCCAACTTATGTAGAAAAAAGATCACTCTTTCCATATAAAATAACTTTTGAAGGATAAAATCATGAGGCCGATGGACCAAAGTGAATAATATCTCACATGCCGAGCCATGAGCCGTTAGTCACTATAGTAGTGCGGTAAATAAGAGATCATCCTTGCAATTATGGGGCTCCCCCTTATCCATACATAGTCTGTGATTAAAATAAAAAGGAGAGCATCCCATCTATACACAAACTCCCTCTTGACTAGGGGACTATGTTATGAGGTAGAAGGACGGACATTCTTAATCCCATATTAGTTGTAAATCAAGGAGGACTCTGACTTATATAGTAAGAAATCATCCTTTTCACGTGAGGTATCTTATAAAAGATAAAATCATGAGATCCATGAGTTAGAGCAGACAATACCTCCCAAGCCATGAGCCCTTGGCTGCAACAGAAGTAAATATTCTCATTCTAAACCATAAATAGGAATCAA
Source organism: Elaeis guineensis (assembly GCF_000442705.2). NCBI lineage: Eukaryota > Viridiplantae > Streptophyta > Magnoliopsida > Arecales > Arecaceae > Elaeis > Elaeis guineensis. Next base: position 128,100,229 of record NC_025998.2, read on the forward strand.
AGTTCTTTCTTTAGTAAGTTATCAGGAAAAACCCCTTACAATAGGAAGATGATTAAAGATGTGAAAGCCTTTATTTGGTCAAGTAAACTCCTGAGAATAAAGTTATCTTTATCTACATCCATACTATCTCCACTGCAATGCACATAATACTCTTGTAAAGTTGTACTATGACTTGAATAAAGCAGATTGCTCCCTAATTTCTCTACCTTAATGCTAGAGAATGATATGGTGGTAGTCAATAGCTTTTAAAATTACACAATTAACACATGTTCAGCATGTTGTGCATGTGTGCATTCTATTATGAATCATGTATTGCACGGCGCATGGACGTAAATCTTCATGAAAGCTTTGAAGACCTATCATGAGTAATCGATTGCAATAACACCACATTCTTTTCTTGATTGTATCCTTGAGCGAGTGTCACAACTTAATATCTCATCCAAAAAAGTTAGTTAGAAGATATTATTTGAGTTTTTTGATTTTGTTTAAGTATTCAAGATCTTCCAAATGAATGACAAATGTGGAACTAAATATATATTATACGAGTCCCACATACTCCTTCTGGCATCCTTGCCAAGTTAAGGGTCCAAGTCTATGCAAATCTTTTTTCTTTTTTGAAAGAGAGAGGGGGTTAAAACAAATATATTAAATCAATACATAACATGAATAAATACATCCATGAGAATCAAAAAATAAAATATTGAAAAACTGAATAGAATGATTAGCTATCAAAACTCATAATGTTGAGTCTGTATGATTGGCCATATAAGATGCTATGCGAGACCTCAAGAGCAAATAAAGAATACACCATTTTTCAACAATCCTGTAATAGTTATGTAGGCTAGAATCAACAAGAGGTGGATTAGTTCACATGGGCTATGGATTTAGTTGGCTTTGATATCCTTTATAATAACCAGGATCTCATCCAAAAGACTAGTCGAAATGTATTATTTTGAGTTCCTTAGCATATATAAAAAAAATTCAAAATTTTTCAGTAAATAATCAATATGGGACTAAATATATACTTATACAAGCCCTCATGGGCAACTAAAAGAATTGGTAGTTTTCGACCAAACCATGGGATCTACTAAACATTCCTTAAGGATTCCGAAACTTGGAACCAGTGATTAAAAGCACCTTTTTTTTATAAAACGGATTATTTATACAACTCTAGTATGAATACAACCTATAAAATTACAAAAAAGGATGTCCCAAAATGATACCGGTAAAATTGAGGCATTAGTCCAAAGGCCTCTTCTTGAGTGCTCACTTATAAAGTTGGCAACCTGATCTATGAGACTATTTGTCTTGTGATAGATATGTCTGATGTCTATAGAAAGGCATCCTAGCAACCTCCAAATATCACGAATAAGTGAGGGTATAGCAGCACCCCCCCTGACTTTGCATCCAACCCACATCATTGCAGAGTCCTCTTCTACTACTAACCGATCAGCTCCTAGAATCAGCCTCACAAGAGTCATGCGATGCCCTCCTTTCGAACCTTTTTAAGCCTCTTTTCTTTTGCAGTCTTTTATCCATTCTTTTTTGATCTGAGAGGATTATCTTTTCTCCCTATCTATTTAGAGTTGTCAACGGGCTGGGTCCAGGCCCGAGATTCGTGGGTATTTACCCGATAGGTCCGGATTTGGTACTAGCATCAGACTTGTTTACTCGGATCTGGATCCGAACCCGATAAACCATAATATAAATGGGTAGGGTCTGGATATTTAATACTCAGACCCGATAGATCCGAAACCTAAATAATATAATACAATAATATTATATATATATTAAAAATATTTGAGCCGTTAGATCAGAGATCCAACGGCCTAAAATTTTCAAAGGGCAAAGAAGTCCTAATGACTGAGAGTTTGAGACTGTGATCCCAATTCCTACATTTTCATTCTCAGATTCTTCCATCCCTCTCTCTGTCTCTTAGTCTCCCTCTCTCGGTCTCCCTCTCTCTGTCTCTCAGTATCCTCGATGGCACCTCTCCCTCCCCTCCTCTCCCGCTCCAGGTGCCCTGCCTCTCTCTTTCTGTTGTGAGATCCGCTCGCCATCGATCGAACCCCGACACCAAAGCCGTGGACGGAGGAGATCCACTTTGGGAGGAGATCCTCTCTCTCTCTCTCAGTCTCCCTCTCCCCCTCTCTCTATCTCTAAGTCTCGCATTCTCTTTCTCCGCTAAAATTTCTCCACCGAGATCCGATCTCTCCGACGGCATCAAGCCCTCCCTCCTCTCCTGCTCCCGACTTCTTCTCTCTCTGTCGAGATTTGATCTCCTCTCCGCCTCTCAACCTCTGCCGCTGCCTTCCGCGGCTCTGCTGCTCCGCAACCCCTCCCTCTGCCTCACATAGTCTCCACCGCCATTCAGGCTGCCTCTCCCTCTCCATCGTAGTCCTCCGTCAAGATTCGATCTCTCCACCACTGCCCTTCACCGTCCCGACTTCTTCTCCCTCTCCACCGCTCGCCGAACCCCGACACCAAGGCTGCCTCAGCTGCTGAGGTCTGCCGCACCCATTAGGTATTTTTTTGAGATTTTGATTATAAGTTTCAGATCTCAGAACTGGGTCTGGATACCCAAGACCCATTAGAGTCTAGGACTGGTACTTCAAGGCCAAATCCATCGGATATTTGGGTCCGAATCCGATATCAGTAACTAAGATCGGGTCGGGATCTGGATATCCAGATTCTGACCCAAACCCAACCCATTGATAGGTCTATCTCTATTTGCTATCGTAACATAAAGGAATCAATTTAAATTAGATTAAATTTGGGTCCTCCATTGGCATATTTTTCTAGCAGACTAGATGATTTTCCTGTGGTCATAGCATCAAGAAATTTCATGCATTAGGAGAAAATAAACTCCAATGGGTCATGAGCATATACTTAGCTAAAAGAAGTGTGTTGTAACTGGGATAAGCAAGGATATCAATAGCACAATCATAAATTATTTCATTCTCAAGCGAATTAAGTCCAACCAGATGCAAACAATATAATTACTGCTGTTATAATTGATTATATGACCACATAAAGTTTACGTTGCGAAAAAGGATGACATTGGCCGAATCTAGACAAAACATATGCAAAATTTGAGATAAATTTGAGTTGATAATTAATAAAAAATAATAGAAAATGATGTTTTTGAATGGGTCCATTAATCCCAAACCATGACTTCTGAGCTCTAATGATTCATTAATGCAGAATTGTCAACACACAACCACCCAAAGGGTGGCTAAAAATGTAATAAACATCCTTGGTTTTCAAAAATATACCACTTCGGTCCTCTGACACGGCTCACTTAGTACTAGAAAAAAAAAAAAAAATTTTTGAGAGGGGGTTAATTATATCCCTCTAGGCTCTTTATACAAGAGGCTCGCCTGCCTCTTTTCCGTTGTTCCTCCGTTCCCAACCCTCAATTCCCGATCTCCAGCCGTTCTTGTTCGAACCGAAGAGCGAGGTAAGAAACCCTAACCGTAGGCCTGTGCTTTTAGTAGCTCGACTCCTCGTAGATTCGCTGCATTTCTATAGCCATTTATCCGTAGATCTCACTTGGAATCTCTCAAGAAAGGGCTTTTTTTTTTTTTTTTTTGCTTTTAAGGTTCTGGGTTCCGATTGAGATTCTTATTTCGGTTCTTTGTCCCCGATCTGATGTATCCTCGCAGGATTTCGCTCGTATCTTAGCTTTATTGGCTTAATTTTGGATCACCGGATTGCATTCTGAGGTTAAATTGTTCTGAATTTCCTCTTTTCCTTTGTTTCTTTGGTGGCTATTTTCTTGTATTTCTTGTCGTTTAATGGGACATTTGGCGCGATTTGTGTTGTGGGTAGAAATCGTTGGTTTGACTGTGTCTATACATTTTTTTTTTTGGGAAATGCTTTGATGCTAAATTCCTTGTTTGAAAACTGCGTAACAACCACCTGGAGTGGTCGTCAGCTCAAATATGGCTATAATGGAAGCAAATCTAATATTTAATCTTACTATGATTGTGTTCTTGAAATTTTTTGCTTCTTATCTTTTTATTCTGATCGGTTTGATTTAGTTGGGAGGTCTTCGTTTTGATGTGCACCATCACATATACTATTAAAGAATTGTTTATTTTTGATTCTATGTTTCTGGTTGCATTTATTCTCATTTTTTGCAAAGTGGAGCACCTGGGCTGTGTTTTCAAGAGATGTTTAGAGATTTTCTATGTTAACTACTTGCTCCGTATGTCTGAGATGCTAAGTGACTATTATTATTGTAAAAGACTTTATTGAATTCCTGCTAGAAGCGAATCCTAGCTAGCCTAAATGTCCAAACAAAAGAGGTCTATACTTTAATCTATTCTGTCTGACTTTCTTCTCCACCTCAACTTTTAATGGAAGACAAAACAAATATTCATCTTTTCCTTTGGTGCTTTCTAGTCTCTCTCACTTGTTTATATGGAAGGGTGCCATTTCTGTAAATGCAAAACCATTCCAAATTGTCATAAGGACATGAACAAATTTACTACTACTTGTTCTATCTGAAAGTTCAAATCTGTTTGATAATCAATCACTTCCAATTCTATTTTCTGTAAGCATGATCAACTCTTAGAGGTACTAATGACCTCACATGTGATTTAACAAAAGAAGGAAAAAAGGCAAATGGTGCTCTAGATCCTTTGGCTTTTCTAATAGCTAATGAATCTTTTAATGGAAGTAAATTATGTTAAGATTAATTTCTCAGTTTGTATATTCGTAGGCCCCCAACATGATTCTTCAGTTAATTTGATTCCCACTCTTAAATCTTCTTCGGGAATTCCATACCTTGGAGGAAAAGGAACAAACATATAAGACATTGACTGTGAGATAAGCTTAAATAAGATTCAACGAATTGTGCAGATTAAGCCATTTGCTAAACTAAGGTGAGCCCATAAATGTCAGCTTTAGCCTATAAAAAGTAGATCCATGACCTCTACACCTAGGTGATCCAGTTGCACATAACTCTGTGTTGATGTGAAATTTTGTTGCATTTTTCATAACAACTTTGACACCTTTCCTTGCATGAGTATCCTGTGTTTACCTATTACTTTTACGGGGTTTTTTAAGGCTAGGCAGGAGATTATGTATGATTTCATTTAGCTTCCATACCTTGTAAAGCTTGTAGAAAGGTCGCTTTGATGCTGCCTAATCACTCTCACTTGTTTGAATGAACGGGTGCCATTTCTGTAAATGTAAAACCATTCCAAATTGTCATAAATACATGAAAAACTTTACTACTCCTTGTTCTATATGAGAGTTCTGATCTGTTCAACAATCAATAACTTGCAAATCTATGTTCTGTAAGCTTGATCAAATCTTAGAGGTACTTAATGGCCTCCCATGTGATTTAACAAAGGAAGGAAAGAAAGCAAATGGTGCTCTAGATCCTTTGGCTTTTCTAATAGCTAATGAATCTTTTAACGGAAGTAAATTATGTTAAGATTAATTTCTCAGTTTGTATATTCTTAGGTCCCCAACATGATTCTTCAATTAATTTAATTCTCACTCTTAAATCTTCTTTGGGAACTCCATACCTTTGGGGAAAAGGAACAAACATATAGGACATTGACCGTGAGACAAGCTTAATTAAGATTCAACAAATTATGCAGTTCAAGTCATTTGCTTGGCTAAGGTGAGCCCATAGATATCAGCTTTAGCCTCTACAAAGTAGATCCATGACTTCTACACCTAAGTGATCCAGTTGCATATAACTCTTTGTGTTGATGTTAAATTTTGTTGCATTTTTCATAATAACTTTGACACGGTTCCTTGCATGAGTATCCTGTGTTTACATATTACTTTTCCTAATAATTCTTTTACTGGTTTAGAACAATAAAATTTCCAAATGGATAAGGATGATTGAAAAGGCTCGGAGTCGAAGGTCCAAATAGGAAAACATCGCTTGAACTTATGCTTAACAAACTTCTTAGATAACTGAAGGTCAAGCCACTACACATAACTGGATCATATCTACTATGTATGATATTTTGTGTGATCATAATAGTTGTTTATAAAAGAAGATCAGATCCCTTGCAGATTGAAGGTGGATTACAAAGTTTTGTCTAAGAAAGCATGCTGAACTATTCAACTTTTCTTTTTAGTTCCCACAATACGCTAATGCTTACACGATTTGAAAAAGAATCTGTGAGTGCCTTAAAGCCCTTAATACCAGTTTAGTATCTTCTTACATTCATTTGTGACAAAGATTGGAGGGAAGCCCTTGCAGGAAAAGGGCTTGGTTTTATGTGGAATAATTACAAGGAGAGAGAGAGACCTAAGGGTTTCTTTATGAGATCTAAGGATTTGAAGTAGCTTAAGTGAGAACTTAGCCCTTTATTGCTGAGGATTGTGGAAAAGTTTTATGAAGTTAATCCCAAGTTATAAAGTCTTACTGGCTGTAGTTATGCTCTTTAAAGTAGAAACTTCTGTTGTTTACAATTACTGAGTTCAGAGAGCTATGCAAGAGTGGGTCACCTAGAACTCTTTCTAAACAAGTATGGAGAAAGGATGAGACAGCTCTATCATAAGTGTTTTCTTCATTGATATAAAAAATGATCTGTCTGCAGAGTTCCAGTACTGCAATCTTGTGCCTCAATTATAAAATTCCCAATAATGCAGAAGGTAGAAGAATCAATAGATTTTTATTTCCCATCAGGTGATTTCATACAAAGTGCTGTTATCTTTTCACCCCCTTTGAAGGATATACGTTCTTGCTTCTTTTTTCTCACTTTTTTGATCAGGAACAACAGCAGAACCATTTGCCATTAGATAATGCACGGGCACATTCTAATACTTATTTCATTTTCACTACATTTGCACACCTGTTTTGTTGGCAAATCTTGGATTCCTATGCTTCATTTTGGAAATGATTATATATTAAACTTCCATCTTCTGAAAGTTTGGACTACTTTATTATTAGAGAATGGGTCGTGGTGTAAGTAGTGGAGGAGGGCAGAGTTCGCTGGGCTACCTTTTTGGGAGTGATGAGATCCCTAAACCTGCTGGAAGTCAAACTCCAGCTGCTGATGACACTGCACGTCCCCAAAAGCCTTCTGGTGCTTCAGCACCTGCTGATGTCAGCAAGCAGACTCCAGCAGGCATCCAAGAGAAGACTGCAAACAACTACCACCGTGCAGATGGCCAGAATTCTGGCAACTTTCTCACAGTAAGAGCTCAATTACCTTAAGTTGGGCTATTCCCTACATACTGCTGCTGCGCTGTTCTCTGTTTGATGCATTTCATTTATCCTCACTAATAATTCCTAGCATACTCTTTTGTCTTCGCAACTTCATTTGTCTGTTACCTTGTAAATTGATCCGTGACCATCATTGACCATGAACTATGAGCCTTATTTTTCATTTTCCTTCATTCGTCTTTAGCTATGTCTATACCCCTTATTATAGCAAACTCCAAATTCATGACAGAAATGCATATTAGCTATGTAAAAATATATCTGCATCACCTGTGCTACGTAATTTTATGCTGAGACATTTCTATCTTCATTAGTCATGACGGAGATAACTGTTGCACATTGGAAGAACAATCTCTCCTTTTCTCGGTAGAGCTAGTTTCCACATATTGATCTGTTTGACTAATCCCTTGTATAATGCATATTGGGGGGAGCAAATAAAACAATTTCACTGTCCGCTTTGTGCGGTTCCTGAAAGGAGATCGTCAGTCTTCTTACGTGTTGATCAATTAGTAAGGTTCTTTCATTTGTGCATATCAGGCAAGATAATACTGGTTTTCTTTCACTACCTGCTTTGCTGAGTTCCCAGGAGATTGTCGCTCTTCTTGCGTGTTAATTAATTAGTTAGGGTCTTACATTTGTGCATATCAGGAAAGATGATACTGGTTTTCTGTTGTGCAGGACCGGCCTTCTACCAAGGTTCATGCTGCTCCTGGTGGTGGTTCTTCCCTCAGCTACCTCTTTGGCGGTGGTGGCAAGTGATGAAATCATCGCTGGTTAGAACTGCAAGAATGTATTGGAAAGAGTGAAGAAACATTATCACTGTTCAGACCTGCTGGTTCCAAATAAACAATGTTCGCATGCTGTTTTTGGAGATTGATCATGTACTGTATGACTGTACAAACTAAGATGTTTTGGTGGGAATTTGTTTGCCTGACTGATGAATAGACAAGAAAACTTCATCCCTAAGTTGAAAGCATGTTTCTTCATTCATTGTTAGTATTTGTTCTCTAAAATTGGTGTGGTTCTGCACTGTTACTCGATTATTATCGCATGGTATTTTATTTTCCATGGAGTTGTTCTCTGCGTTCTGCACTGTTACTCGATTATTATCGCATGGTATTTTATTTTCCATGGAGTTGTTCTCTGGCATTAAAGCAGGTAGATTCTATGATACTCTATGCCACACGGCCCATGGCGTACTGTTTGACCAGTTTTGATCCAACCACAAACTGTGTGGCCTCAGGTTGGACGGGACAGGATAACGGAGCTCGCTCTTTCGTTAGAGCTCTGATTTTACACACGTCTCATATATGATCACCTGTAGCGTGGGTTAATATAAATCCTGTTAATAGGTGATATATCCTCCACTCCATCCCGTTAAGGTTTTCTTCAACCCCAAACAAGCGTCTAAATGAAGCTTGTTCCATGCTAATGACACGTACCACCCCCCCCCCCCCAAATGGTACACCTTCAGATGGAATTAGATTTACCCATGTAGTTAGTTCCGCTATTTACCATTGCCCATCTAGCGCAACAAGTGAATCAGAGATGGCTGATTAAAGTTTGATACTCATACACTAAATGACGTGCTTTACAGGGCTCATTGAGCAATCAAGATATTGAATATTCAAACAGGGATTATCATCAAGAACATCCACAATTTAAAAGTCGAACAAAAAAAAAAAAAAAAAACAATTCCTTGATTTTTAGGTTATGCTGATCTCGCAGCCAAAATCTACACTGCCATGGAGGCCTACCCTACAAACTTCAGAAATCAAGTGTTAACAATCGACATTTAATCACTAAAGCTAACAAAATTCATTGCATTTCATTCAAAAGGCTTGTTCTTTGGAAGCAAGCATGCCCTTTCATCATCTAAATCAAATGTAGCATCTTGTCAAAGCTCAATATTTGCTCCATTGCTTTGTGGAAAATCGACAAACTTCAGCGTATCGTTAATCCTTGCATTGCCTGTAGTCCTTCAGATACCTTGTTCGCTTGAATTGTGCTGATAGCATTGGCAATATTTCCCTGAAATAAAAAAAAGGTTCAACAGATAAACAATTGACTGCAATTAGTTGCATGGCTGAATATATACATTCAGATTGCTTTCTTTAGAAATTTGAAGGCAGGCACAGGTTTGGCATCCAAACAAACAACATTAATAAGGTCTTCCACCATCACAGGCTGGGGCCTGACAACCTATCTACATAGAAGCATATGGCTGAGTTGGAATCTTAATCTATTTGATAATTAACAAGGTTAGCACATACCCTCCAAGCTCCCAGCTTGGAATGGAGAGTTTGCCACTGTGACAGCTCAAACACTCGCTCAGTACGCCAGCTGCAGATCAAACATGGAACTTAATGAATCAAAAATAATGCTTTGACTTGAACTCCATTTGCACAGTATGTACCTTGTCAACTTCAACCCACACCGCTAAACAAAATAAATAGAAGAAAACAACATTCACTTGGCAATGCTTACCTCACAATCATAATTTGATTCATCTGATCCATTTTACAGTCCAGAAGTTTGGAGGTGATTGCTTTGACAATCCAATATTCTACCTCCTCATCTGTGATCTGCATGATAACTTACTTAAACAAGAAGCAACAATTAAAAAAAGTAACAGGCAAGGCAAAAGGACATGCATTACCCGAAGTGTGTCCCTGATGACAGAATATGGAATTTCACCAGAATCATTGGAACTGAGGTCTAGCAACGACATCAACCTCATTTTTGTTATGCAGTCTTCATGAACCAGACCTGTAGATCCCTAGTCATTAGAAAATTAGACAAAACTATGGATGTTCAAAAACTAAAACTCATGCATCATACCATAGCTTTTCAATAATGTAGAATTAGCAGCATGAAAATCTAAGTAGGCATCAAGCCTTTGAGTGAGAAAGATCTTCAACAGCTGGTAAATCAATGCATACTTTCCATCTTTTTCCAGCTGCCCAACAGCAGGCATGTCTAGCAAAGCACACTGCAAGAACATCATAAATCTGAAAACTTATTCCATAAATTGTAAATGGTAATAAGATAGTAAAAAAAAAAAAAAATTGCAACACCAAGAAAGCAGCAGGCACTGAGATCCCACAGATCACATCACAAGCCAGAGGCTACAGCAGAATGAAAGACCAATAGTGGATGCTTCACGCAGGCATATTCAGGTCACCAGTTTCATGATTCACCCGGATTGGGGTAAGCTCGAACCCAACCATGAAACATTGGATTTAAGTTGCCTTCTGGACCTGATCAGGTCATCTGGGGTGGTTGGGTGAAGACAAGAGCCAAAGAAGGGAGAATGAGGGCCTGTCAGGGTTTTCCCATGATCAACCCTGACCAGGCTGCTGTCAGCAAAAGAAATTTCCAGATTCAAGCTAGATGCCAGTGGAGGGTGTCGTAGAGATACTTGGCCCTTCCTCAGTAAGCTTTCTATTGCATATGGAAATTATAACAAGCCCTTTGACAAGACCAAGCTAAGATCTTACAAATAAATCAGCATTGCTTTAACACATATTAGGCTGAGGACATGACATGAAATCTCAAAGTGCAATTGGCAAGCAGGGAGACCACCATGAATGGCCACCATTGAGCTAACGAAAACAGGATCGTTCCAATAGACTTAAGAAAATCCATATCAATAAAAAAACATCCGGTTATGATAAAGAAATTTGCATTCATAGCTGAGGAATGAATCATAAGTCGACGAGAAAAAACCATAGTACCAAATCCTAGGTAATCATGTTAACTTCAAAAATCAATAGCTTCTATATGATTTAGATCCACTCTCTTATAAGTTTATTCAAAATTCAAGTGGACAAATTAACTTTCCATCTTCTTAAGCATATTTGGAATACATGGATTCCCTGCAGCTACGAGACTACCCAAAACAGATCCAACTTTCAATACAACAGATTATCTGAGACTAATCACAACAACTTGCTTTAAAATTGCTTTTAAATTTCAATACAACAGTACCACTCATTTCACAGGCTAAATGCTTTTAAATTGCAGATGTTCCACTTGCATACCTGAAACATGACTGGAGACTTCACAAACTCTATAATAGCATGCACAGCTTCCTCTTTGGCCTCATTCATTGTAAATGACTCCTCACCATCACCAGAAAAAGTCGCTAAATACTTGGTCAAAAAAGCAAAAGAATCTTTGGCCATGCTGTAGATTTACAAAAAAGGAAAGTTCAAAAATCCAGGTGTACAAGAAAAAGGATTAACAATAACTTAGTCTTCTATCTGAATGTGCACCTCTTATTGTCCTTTAAAATGTTAGAGATGGTGAGGAAAAGCTCCCTTTGATCCATTTTTCCAATATTCCACTCTTGCAGAAAATTATCTATTTTTTTGAAAGAAGGTACAATGCTTTCCGTAAGTTTTTCACTGGCTGCCAAATTGAGTGCTTTGCTGTAGACAAGGAACTTGCCGTAGGGATTCTCTAGCAGGTTGTACAAATTGAACAGACTGTTTGAATCATGCAGACATGTAAGAAATAGCCGCAATTGGGGAAAAAAGAACTTCAGTACCAATAGTTAGTTTGCCTTACATCTTCAGGCGAAAAGCAGGTTTATCATTTGGTTGCTGGATAACTTTTGCAGATATAAGCTTTGCCATCTCTAGTGCTTCATCAGGAATACTTGCTCTTGTGACAAGGTTGCAGATAACCGTGAAAATGCATTCCAGGTCTACCAAAAAATAAACAAAGAAAGAAACAACAAACAGTAGGTTTCATTCAAACAAATAAAAAAGCAAATAATTGTCAGCTGAAGGAAACCAATATCTGAGATTTGATTAGCCCATCAGCAAATGCTATGAGCAGAAAGATATAATTATTTGGGAGTCTCAGAATTCTTAGTTGAATTTCATTTTTTCCAATTCAGTCAAATATATTGTTATCGATGAAAGTACAGAAATATATTGGTCAGCGTGGTACTCGAACAAATATGGGTTCTAACAATGCAATAATTTTAAGCTACCTCGAGCAATAAAGCATGACTAGAACAAAAATATAATTCTCCTAAAAACTGAAAAAACAAAAAACAGTCGATCATGTATGCAGGGCAGAGGTGATCCCTGTCGAAACAGTTTTATAGTCATTAAATCAGGCATAAAACAAGCATAAATAAGATGCCATAAAGGAGGAAATATGATGAAATTCTCAGAATCATCAGAATTCTCACAGTTACGTCTCAAATAGTTATTCATAGCTCACCATATTACTCTTTTCAAAACTTTACTGCAATTTATGGAGAAATAATATTATAGATTTTGAAAAATCACAAAACTGCATGATTATTTTAACTTGTTGACCTTCTAGACACAAAACAACCACATAATCATGAGGTAAATGTTCTGGAAATATACCAAAAAGTGATGCATGCCTGTGCATATTTAACTTATGAAGCTATCAAGGTCTTAAATCCCATGAGACAGAGATGTCACGATATCTCTATGAAACGGAATGTCCCGCTGTCCCATCTCGTCCCAATAGCTCTCCTGGTTATACATCCTGATGGATATTCCCTGCCTCTCTCCCCCTCTTATTTCCTTTCTTTCTTTCTTTCCTTCTTTCTTTTTTCTTTTTCTTCCACCTTCCTTCTTTCCTTTTCTTTTTTTTCTATTTCTTATCCTTTTCTTTCTTTTTTTTTTCTTTTTCTTCTTCTTTCTCCTTCTTTTCTTCCATTTGTCCTTCTTTTCCTTTTCTTTTCCCTTCCTTTCTTTCTTTCATTTTTCTTCTTCTTCTTTTCTCACACTTTTTGTCTTTCACCTTCGTTTGTTTCTTTCCTCTTTCTTCTTCTCTTTCTATATGTATAGGTTTCGCAGTCCCAACCCTATCCCAGTCCCGTTTGCTCACAAGAATGAAATGAGACAGCCGGGACGCCCCCCATTTTGTTGACACGTAAAACCTTGGGAGCTATAGTGAAACCTTGTTAATACTAGAATCCTTTAGTTACAAACCGCAGATATTACTTCATTTTTAGAAATCTTCGGTGTAAAGTAATTCTTAATTTGGTTTAAAGAGTTTCCATCATCAAGAATTGTTAGATTTAATTATTAGTAAATCATAACATCTAAGTCTTAGGAAAAAAAAAAGACAGAAAAAAGATGATTTAAACAGCATATTATGACAAGGATATGTGCGCATGCTATCCTGTTTTTGTTCCAAGGACTAATCAGCGAAATACCACACAAGAACACTGATGCTATTTCAATAGAATAGCTGAAAAGAAATCAGAAATACCATTAGCTCCCAAGAAGCAATTGCAATAATAAAAGCTAGAAATTGTTGTAGATAATCCAATTGGCTTGAAAGTGCTTGAACCCATGCAGGAATGTGGTTACAATGCAGTGCATGTGAAGAATCAGACAACAATCCCACACATCAGGACAATGTTGTGCCAAAAGCAGCAAACAAAGAGGTATTCTTAAATAATTCTAATTGGAAATAAACATCAACTCACAGCATGTTATGATAAATCAAATTTCAGTAGACCATTCAGATTTTGAGAAATATAAGAGCACACGGATGTTGAGCATGTTTACTGCCATGATGATCATTCACCTTACTAAAATTTATTGACCTAAGAACTTCTAAATTTCACGGGTAAAAGGCAATAAATATTAAAAAGAACAGAATGATGAGCTACAGATCCCAACTACCAGTCATCCAATCAATACAGTAGTCAACTACAACTGATGGAGGCATACCTTTCTCTGACACTCGTGATACCATCAAATCTGCTGAAGTAAGCATTAGAGATGCCAGATCCAACCATCTACTCGTGATCATACATTCCTGGGCTTCAATACAAAGTCGAGTCACCTGAGGTTCTGCAACCTATCAAAAAGTAAATTAAAAAAAAAAAAAAAAACTATCAGATGCTTCAGTTCTTAATGAGAAGATTCCTCTCCTAACAACAAAATCACAAAACTATCAAGAAATGACAATAATCACACAAGAACTCGGTTTTTAATTCTTTGAACAATATATTAATTCACATCAGCCCATGGAAGGAAATCTCTAAAAGATCATTGGCGAAGCAGTAGGTGCATGAACCCTGCGTATCTGTGCTTTTCCTTGCCTGAAGACTTTACTCAAACTACTTAGAAAATTTTCAAGCACGAAAACCGTTAATGCCTACAAATTGATTCCAGAAGCCTTAACCTCAAATCAATACATCAACCGATGCAAATAATTGGTAAAAGATGTAATTTTTACTTTTGTTTTCGGATCAATTCTACATTGAAACGAAACAACGCCTAAAAAGCAAAAAAAAAAAAAAATCGGAGCTGCTGATTACTTACAAAATTAGAACCATCCAAATTACTCATAGTACAATCCAAGTAACTATTGAATTCAATTCCCTCCTTTCTAAACGGAACACATAAATTCCCAAAAGATCTTACAAAAAAGGGAAATTTAATAGAAATTTTCGAGTAAATATATCTGAGTCCGTACCTCGGGGCCTGCATCAGCCCAGGCGAGCTCTGACGTGAACCGGACCACAGCGAGTACAGGATCTTCCTCTGAAGTAGGCACGATCGTTGTCATTTTGGACCGGAGATGAAGAAGAATACGAAAAGCTGGGTTCGGAGAGTCACGAGACAAACGCTAACAGGACGCCCCAAAACCCTAACCCTAGCTCTCCCGCGAACCAGCCGACGAAGAAGAAGTTGAAGGCGGCCCCCAAATCAACCACTAAATTACACGCCATGTTCCGCGTCCGGTTATCAATCTGTGCCGTCCATTTTCGAGATCCGAACGGTTGGGGGAGCATGGAGTATAGGGCAATCGGGAATGGTGGGCTTTCCACTAGGTTGAGCCCAAAGCCCTAAAACTTTGAGCATGGGCCCATTTTTGCCCCCCAATATAAAGAAATAAAATACCAAACCACAAAGGTTAGGCTGGCCAATTGGCAACCGAATTCTAGCTTAATAATTTAATATTCAACTATCATATCTATCAGTACCAGTGCATGAGACTCCCGTTATTGCAAGATTTGGGAAGAATAGGATGTACCAACTTTTTCTTTGTACGTGGAGGAACTATTAAATTCTTAAATTATTAAAAAAAATATGAATAAATTATTTTATCTAAATATTATTAAAAAAATATTTATTTAAATAAATATAAATTTTCAGATAAATTTTTTATCAATAAAAGAATGAATTTTAAAAAATAAAATAATTTGAAGTAATCAATATTGCATCAGAGAAGGACTTCTTGTCATCTCCAAGCTAACATGCTTCAGATTTCTCGCAAGGAAGCTACCAACGCTATCGAACACAAGAAAAACACTTGCATTCAAATGCCCGCAGAACAAATGCTTAGGTTTGGATTTATGGAGGCTCTTCCTCTTGTGTTCCCCCACTGGTTCACCTGATGATGTTTCTTGGCACTTTCCTTAACCCTTCCTTTTTTGGTAGTAGTTTCGTTCATATTTTCCACATTCACTTCATAATCTGGCATGAGTTATGTACAAAGTCTGGCAAATATTAATACTGCTCAGGAAACTGTTTTAGCTAACTTTGCCTTTTGGATCCTTCTTTATTATTTTTTTAAAAAAAAACTTTGTTCCTGAACTATTCAACTTCGCAATAATAAAAGAAAAAAAGATATACCTTGAAATGGAATATTATTGCACATTTATGATCTATGCTATTTGAAGTCGTCCAAAATTTATATACTAACGATCAGCAAAACGCCAAATGCAAATTATCACATATTTTATGTTTTAAGATTTATTCGGCAAAGAAAGTACTTTTAAATATAATGTTCGATTTAGATACGGAGCAACTCATATCACATCTATCTTCTTTTTTACTGTCTCAATTTTTTTTAACTCCGGGAGTCACGGAGACTTTTGAATTGTTTTGACCAAGGATATGGCACAAAACTAAGGTTTAAAACTAAATTTAAACTTTAACAAGTTGAGATCATGACATCAAGTTGGGAGGGTTAGGTCGGCTGAATTATAGCTACTAAGCTTGATTTCGACTTTGGTTATGTCTAATTTAAGTGGGGTAAAGATCGCGATTGAGTTAGAGAGAAAACAACCACAAAAATGACTACTCGTGATCTGAACACCACATGGTGTGTGAACTAGTTGTGTGGATTGGATTAATTTTGGGATACATAAGGGTCAATCCAAATCAATCCACACTTGCACCCTTGGCATTATGTACAGAAGTGAGTACACTTTCTTTTAACAATATGTTATGCATATAATACTGTGTGTATTAGCAATATAGTATATCATTCCATATGTATATGACTCATATGAGACTTTGACATCAGACTCCTAATAACCTAATTTGCTTAGGCTAGGTGTGCCCAATTATGATAGGATGTCTTTTCTTTGGTACATATGATAGGATGTCTTTATTCAGTCTTTTTGAAGTTCTTCCTGCCTAACAAGAAGAAGAAAACACTTGGTTCCAATTTTTTCCTCACTTTAGACCTGGCATGTCTCTCATGGAGCAGCGTCACAAATGTAAGATGCCAACATTCTTCTTTGGCATGGCCACAAGCTTCAAGGAAGCTCGCTGTTTATGAATTGGAAATCAAACTATTTGGAGAGCCCACCACAACCTTCTAAGGTATTCTCCCATATCTAGATCGTATCCATGATTCGAATATGATAAGATCCATGTCCCTGGGCCCTCCAAAGACGACAAGTGAATTGGATGCAACGTGCATGGTGCGACGTACTTCTCACTTCCTTTTCGATCGACCGCTTCACAGCCGAATTCAATGACCAGCTTGTGTTATCATATCAAGCACGGGGGCCACAAGCGTTGCTCCAGAAAGGGCCTTGGGGATGGAAACAAGAGAGAAACACATGGTACCAGGGGTTTTCTATTTTTATTTCACTTTTATTTGATACATCTTCAGAATTATTTATATTAATATATAAACTTCATATGAAAAAAATAATATATAGATTGGTATAAAATCATAATAATAAAAAAAAATTATTATGGTTGATATATGATTCCTAAAATAGGGTCAAGGACAAGGTCCCAACCTGTCCGATTCGATTAGACGTCTCAACTACCTCAGGAGATCCTGAGATCTTCATCTTCTCAATTGAGATATCAAGAGAAGAGAATCGGTGGCACTTCAGATAGATATACTGGTTGTTGGGTATAAAATATCCCCCAGCCGAAGTTTGTGAAAGGCCGATCCTCCATGAGCTCTTCTGACTTCCGACTTTGTGCGATGTCTTTCTGAACTGCCCCGACTGTCTGAGCTCTCATAATGCCATCCGGACCTCTCCGATAGTGAGCTCCCCCATTCATCTACTGGACTGCTTCAAATGCTCTCCGGGCTTTATTATCAGCCGACTTTCTACAGTAACTAGATTCCATCCAAGTTTCTACGACGGTCGACCGCCCTCCGGATTTCATCCGAGCTTCTACCGCAAGCAGTCTGCTCCGAGCTTCTACCGCAAGCGGTCTACTCCGAACTTCTACTGCAAGCGGTCTACTCCGGACCTCTACTGTAAGCGAATTTCTCCCGAACTTCTCTTGCAGGTGGACTTCAGCCGGGCCTCTACAATAAGCGGTCTCCATCCGGACTTTTACAAGAACCGGACTCCGTCCGAACTTCCATAGTGGATGGATTCCAGACGAACTTCTAAAACGGGACAGGCTCTACCAGCCGGGTCTCTACTCCGAGCTTCTACCGCAAGCAGTTTACTCCGAACTTCTACTGCAAGTAGTCTACTCCGAACTTCTACTGCAAGCGGTCTACTCCGGACCTCTACTGTAAGCGAATTCCTTCCGAACTTCTACAATGGATGGGCTCCAGCAGCCGGATCTCTACTCCGAACCTCTTCCGGACTTCGTCAAGGATCAAGCTTCTCCGGCAGCGGGACTTCTACAGTGAGCGGTCTACTCCAAACTTCTACGACAACCGGTCTCTATCCAAGCTTCTACGGTATGCGGCCTCCTTCCGGACTCCTATAGGAATCGGACTCCATCCGAACTTTTACAGCGGTTGGATTCCGAATGAACTTCTACAACAGACTTCTACAGCGACCGACTGTCTCTGGTGCCTTCCGCACCTCTCCGGCCATCAACCTTCAATAGCGCCAGCCGTCCTTCCACAGATCCATCCGGTCTCCTCCAGTGGACGAACTTCCGCAACACCTTTCGAATTTCGCTATTAGCCGACCTTCTACCGGATCCCTCGTGCAATCGGACCTCTTCGATGGACAGCCCTCAGACAAGCTTCTACATCAGATAAATTTCAGACGGATTTCTCTGGCAATCGGATTTCTACCGAACTTCACCAACAAAAAGTCCCCATCCGAGCTTCTACAGCAGATGACTCCCGCCTGTAGCATCAGCGTCCAAGGCATCCGACAACAATAGACCCGTCAGCAACCTCGAAAACATCCGAGCTTCTCCTGGATTGATGAGACAGAGAGCCATTCCGCTCCATCAGACATCCCAGCCGAGCTTCAGCCGTCAGATCCGAACTCTCTGGCAAGTCACGATAATAGCCACTACCCTACTCCACTCTCTGTAACAGATTCCACGTGGCTCCACCACTCTCTGGCAAGTCGCAACAATGGACACCACTCCACTCTCCATAACAAACTCCACGTGGCCCTGAACGGCCTCCTGACGCCACTATTCTCCGTAACAAACTCCGCATGATCCTGAACAGCCCACTATTAGACGGTTACAGACGTCACTGTCAATCAGTTATGCTCTCCGTCTATAAAAAGGGATCCCCAGATATGTTCTTCTCTAAGCTCTAAACTCTATCTCGAAACTCTGTCAAAATCCCATTTGAGTGCTCCATCTCTGTTGAAGCAGAGTACTGACTTGAGCGTCGGAGGGTCTTGCCGGAACACCCCCAACTCCGGTTTAGATTTCCCTTGCAGGTCCCGGTGGCAGATGCGATCCCCTCGACTCCAGCTTCTCCGATGTCGGCGGAATTCTGCACCAACAGAATTGTACTAGAAGGAGGGCCTGTGTCTTCGCAGTACCCTTGTTTTTAAAGGAGTGCTCAACGGGACTGTCTCCGGTCATCTTCTCCGACATCTTCTTCTCCTTCTCCTGCCAGATCTCTACCTGACGCCTCTCCGAAAGGCATCCACCAGGCGACCCACGGCCTCCGCGGCCAAATCTAAGTGAGCTCCGCAAGCTCCGGCCTCGTCTCCAGTTTTTCAGGCTCCTCCTCCTCCGGCAACGGCAGTCGGCATGGAGCAGTTTGACTTGCTGGTTCAGCAGGTCAGGGGCCTCACTGAAGCAGTGCAGGCCATGCAGCAGCAGCCGCAGGCATCAGTGCGGTTGGAAAGAAAATCATCGGAGTTCTAGAATCCGACGACCGGACGGGCTACTTGGACAAGTCGCCCTGTCTTCCCCGGAAAGGGGAAGCAGAAGGCGGAGAGCCCACCATCCGATCACGATTCCACCCTCGGAGAGTCCCTACCTCCGTTCCACCATAAGACCCTCGAGACTCGCAGTCGAGAGGACCTCCTGGATCAAAGATTTCGGGAGATGAACCGGCGGATCGAAGAGCTCCTTCATGCTCCCACTACTTACGGTGAGGACATCCGCACTGACCCTCCTTTCTCTCAAATGATCATGCAGGAACTAATCCCGCCGAACTTCAAGCTCCTCCAATTTAAGAGCTACGACGGGACCTCAGATCTGGTTGACCATCTGGAGGCCTTCCGGACAATGATGCTGCTCCATGACGTGCCAGACGCCATCCTGTGCCGAGATTTCCCGTCTACCTTGAAGGGAATAGCAAGAAATTGATACTCGACACTGAAGCTGGGTACTATCTTCTCCTTTAATCAGATGAGCCACCAGTTCGTTGCTCATTTCGTCAGCAGTTGGCATCTACGGAGAGGTTCGGAGTCCCTCATCAATATCAAGCAAAAGGAGGGAGAATCCATCCGAGCTTACGTCAACCATTTTAACGTCGTCGCGTTGGAGGTCCGAAACTTGGACCAATCGGTTGCGATGGCCGTCCTGAAGGGCGGTCTTCAAAAGAATGATCTCCTGTTCTTCCTAGAAAAGAAGTATCCCAGAAACTTCGCTGATTTGCTGGCTCAGGTCAAAGGATATGCCCGAACAGAAGAAGCCTTCAAGCTGAAGGATGAGGAAGCCGCTAAGGAGCGGCAGGCGGGAGACTCCAGCAAGCCCGCAGCTGAAAAAGGATCGAGTGAAATTCGGCCACATTCTCGAACTTCCTCCGAACACAAGCGTGCTCAAACTCCTCCCCGGGCTCGTAGGCAGAGAAGCCCGGATCTCAGAGTTCGGTGGGGCTCTCCCCTAGGAAGATTCCACAGCTGTGCCCCTCTCAATGCATCGAAAATCCAAGTGCTGATGGAGGCCAGGGAGCAGCTGCCGAGGTCGGAAAGGATGCGCACACATCCCAGGAAGCGCAACCCTAACAAGTTCTGCCTCTATCATCGTGACCATAGCCACGATACGGAGGAGTGCATTCAGCTCTGAGACGAGATCGAGGAGCTCATCAGATGAAGTCGGCTCGACAGATTCATTTGACACCGACCTGAAGGTAGGGAAGATTGACCGAGGGCCCTGCCACAACTAGAGCCGCCAAGGAGGGAGGAGCAGCCTGAAGATCGGCCTCCAATTGGGATCATAAACTCCATCTCTGGAGGACCCCGACGGGGAGCAGACCTTCCGCGGCTATAGGATTCGAAAAATCTACGAATGTATTATCAATAACTCTGCCTTAAATAAAAGTTTCTTTTATATTTGCATATCTTTTCTTTTGGCATGAGCTCATAACGACAGGGAGTAGCTCCTTCCGACAATCAAAACTAAGCGTGTTAGGAATAGGAAGAGAACCTCGTCCTAACATGAGCAAAGTCGAAGGTTCAATTATTTAAAGATCGGATGGAGAGAGAGGCCCTTACAACGGCCCTTATGTGCCCCCACAGCCATGTTAGGAACAGGAGGAGAACCTCGTCCTAACATGAGCAAAATCGAAGGTCCGATTATTTAAAGACTGGATGGAGGGAGAGACCCTTACAATGGCCCTTATGTGCCCCCACAGCCATGTTAGGAACAGGAGAAGAACCTCGTCCTAACATGAGCAAAGTCGAAGGCCCAATTATTTAAAGATCGGATGGGGGGAGAGGCCCTTACAATGGCCCTTATGTGCCCCCACAGTCATGTTAGGAACAGGAGGAGAACCTCATACTAACATGAGCAAAGTCGAAGGCCCGATTATTTAAAGACCGGATGAGGGAAGAGGCCCTTACAACGGCCCATATGCACCCCCACAGCCATATTAGGAACAGGAGGAGAACCTCATCCTAACATGAGTAAAGTCAAAGGTCCGATTATTTAAAGACCGGATGGGGGGAGAGGCCCTTACAACGGTCCTTATGTGCCCCCACAGCCATGTTAGGAACAGGAGGAGAACCTCATCCTAACATGAGCAAAGTCGAAGACCCGATTATTTAGAGACCGGATGGGGGGAGAGGCCCTTACAACGGCCCTTACGTGCCCCCACAATCGACCTCATCCTAACATGAGCTGAAATTGACTGTGTCGGAAACAGGAGGAGAACCTCGTCCTGACACAAATGAAGACCTGATCGTTCAAGATCGGATGAGGAAAAAAGCCTCTTCAACGACTCTTCTACACTCCTATGACCCCGTTAAGAGCAGAGAGAAAATCCTCACTCGAACACAAAAAAAAGAGAGAGAGAAAAAGAAAAAGCGATGAGCCACACTAGTGATAAGAAAAAATCAAACTATATCAAAGACACAAGGAACCTCATCTCAACGAGGAAGGAGACTCTTGTCAAAAACCCTCAGTCTCCAAGAGGGAACCCAACACCGGCAGGAAAAAATTGACTTCCTCAAGGTAACAAGAAGTTCGGACCCCCAAGTTCGAGCATCGAGAGGAAGCGTCAAACTCGAGTGGCCTCGAAAAGACCTTCGATCATGAACAAAAGGGACAAATCGACACGGCGACGATCAGAAACCTTCAAACAACGTCGACATCGAACAATACAAAAGATAAAAGAAGCTCGATAAACAACAACTCAAAGTAAGAATAGACGAGGTAATGAGAAAATTTTCTTTTTATTTCATTAGTAAAGTGTGCATTACAAAGCCTTAGAATGCCAAGACTCAAGGGACCTCGTCTCAACGAGGAAGAAAACCCTTGTCGAAAATCTCCAGTCTCTAAGGGCGAATCAACACGACGACGATCAGGTACCTTCAAACAACGTCGATATCGAACAAGACAAAAGACAAAAGAAGTTCGGTAATCGACAACTTAACGAGCAAGGTAATGAAAAAATTTCATTTCATTTCATTAGTAAAGTGTGCACTACAAAGCCTTTGAATGTCAAAAAAGAAAAATGATAAGAAAAGAAAAAAGAATATATAGAATAAAAGGTAAAGAAGCTCTAAGGAAGTCCGGCTTCTTCAGACTTTGAACTCTCGATTCCAGCCATCATCGAGGATTGCTTTAAGTTTTCGACTTCTTCTTCCAGTTCTTTCTTTCTTAACAGCATCTCTCGATACATTTGGTGGAACCACCGACTCTCGCCCTCCGACTCCCGAAGTCTCTTCCTCAGAACTTCGGACTCCACTTCGGTATCCTTGACCGACTGCTACTCGTAGGCCAGTTGAATCTTCAGCCACTGCAGTTCGGCCTTCTCCTGTCCAAAGGCCACAGACAGTTCTTCCATGGTCCCCTCAAGGAGCGGAGCTCGTCGGAGCCTTGTGCAGAGGTGGACTGAACTCTCTCAGACAACTGCCTCTGAAGACAGATAATTTCATCGGTCGCCATCTTGAGCTTCCTTCGGTAGTCCTCTATTTGCCCGCACCAGCTGACTCGATAGGCGTTGTAGTTCGCCTCGACATCCTACAGCTGCTTCTGAAGGTCAGAAAACTTCTTCGACCAGTCTCGATCATGGTCGACTTGAGCTGCGAGTCAGGACGAGCTCCCTTCCAACTGGTCGATCTTCTCCCGTGTGGCCGCCAGCTCGACTTCAAGGGAGCTGATCTTGGAAGCCTGAGTCCAAGATCAGTTGCTGGCACGTTTCCTGAGTTCCTCAAGCTCCGTCACGAAGTCAGCCTTCCTTCGGGTGTAATCCATGAGACCCTTTTTGTGGAGGTCCCGAAAGCAAGTAGCCTCCGCAGTGACTTTCGAATGGCTCTTCCTCAGCCGGTGAAGTTCGTCATCCAGCTTCTTTGATTTCTTCGTCAAGTAACGAACTTTCCTTCTGAGATCTCGGATCATCGACTTCTGAGAAACCCTCTGTGGTAGGAAAGAGCTTCGGTAGGATACTATCGTTGGAAGACAAGAGCGCCACAACACAAATTGGTGCAAGAAAACAAAAGAGAAGAAAAAGAATGCAGAGTAAGACAAAGGAGCTCTCTGTAAAGGAGAATCCGGTTTCATTGATTAAGTAGTTCTTAAGTACAAGAGAACGAGAAAAAGTTGCAAAAAAAAAAGAGAAAGAAGAAGAATACAAAATTAGAGGTTTCGGACCTCTGGGACAGAAGTGGGGGAGCTCGGTGCCTCCGGAAGGTCGGTCGCGATGGCCGCGGCAGTCGAAGAAGTCTCGATTGAAGGAAGATCGGCACCAACGCGCCAAATGCCAAAATATCTGAAAACAACCGAGGGCGAAAATCAAGGGTGTCAACTTCGACTATAAAAATTTCTCTGTACTTTCTTCATTTGAAACTCGAACTCGGAAGTAGGGAGACTGGTGTTGGGTATAAAATACCCCCCAGTCGAAGTTCGTGAAAGGCCGACCCTCCATGGGCTCTTCTGACTTCCGACCTTGTGCGATGTCTTTCTGAACTGCCCTGGCTGTCCGAGCTCTCATAATGCCATCCGGACCTCTCCGATAGTGAGCTCCCCCATTCATCTATCGGACTGCTTCAAATGCTCTCTGGACTTTATTATCAGCTAACTTTCTACAGTAACCAGACTCCATCCAAGTTTCTACGACGGTCGATCGCCCTCTGGATTTCATCCGAGCTTCTATCGCAAGCAATCTGCTCCGAGCTTCTACCGCAAGTGGTCTACTCCAAACTTCTACTGCAAGCGGTCTACTCCAGACCTCTACTGTAAGCAAATTTCTCTCGAACTTCTATTGCAGGCGGACTTCAGCCGGGCCTTTACAATAAGTGGTCTCCATCCGGACTTTTACAAGAACCGGACTCCGTCCGAACTTTCATAGCGGATGGATTTCAAACAAACTTCTACAACGGGACAGGCTCCACCAGCCGGGTCTCTACTCAGAGCTTCTACCGCAAGCAGTCTACTTTGAACTTTTACTGCAAGCGGTCTACTCCGAACTTCTACTGCAAGCGGTTTACTCTGGACCTCTACTGTAAGCAAATTTCTTTCGAACTTCTACAACGAACGGGCTCCAGCAGCCGGATCTCTACTCCAAACCTCTTCCGGACTTCGTCAAGTATCGAGCTTCTCCGGCAGTGGGACTTCTACAGTAAGCGGTCTACTTCGAACTTCTACGATAATTGGTCTCCATCCGAGCTTCTACGGTATGCGGCCTCCTTTCAGACTCCTACAGGAACCGGACTCCATCCGAACTTCTACAGTAGTTGGATTCTGAACGAACTTCTACAACGGACGTACTCCAACCGTCGGACTTCTACAACGACCGACTGTCTCTAGTGCCTTCTGCACCTCTCCGGCCATCAACCTTCAACAGCGCTAGTCGTCCTTCCACAGATCCGTCCGGTCTCCTCCAGCGGACGAACTTCCACAACGCCTTTCGAATTTTGCTATCAGCCGACCTTCTGTCGGATCCCTCATGCAACCAGACCTCTCCGGTGGATAGCCCTCAGACAAGTTTCTACATCAGATAAATTCCAGATGGACTTCTCTGACAATCGGATTTCTACCGAACTTCACCAATAGAAAGTCTCCATCCGAGCTTCTACAGCAGATGACTCCCATCTGTAGCATTAGCACCCAAAGCATTCGACAACAGTAGACCCGTCAACAACCTCGAAAACATCCGAGCTTCTCCTGGATTGATGAGACAGAGAGCCATTCTACTCCATCAGATATCCCAGCTGAGCTTCAACCGTCAAATCCGAATTCTCTAGCAAGTCACGATAATGGCCAATATCCTACTCCACTCTCTGTAATGGATTTCATGTGGCTCCACCACTCTCTGACAAGTCACGACAACGGACACCACTCCACTCTCCATAACAAACTCCACGTGGCCCTGAACAGCCCCCTGACGCCACTACTCTCCGTAACAAACTCCGCGTGATCCTGAACAGCCCACTACCAGGCGGTCACAGACGTCGCTGTCAATCAGTTATGCTCTTCATCTATAAAAAGGGACCCCCAGATATGTTCTTCTCTAAGCTCTAAACTCTATCTCAAAACTCTGCCAAAATCCCATTTGAGTGCTCCATCTCTGTTGAAGCAGAGTACTGACTTGAGCGTCGGAGGATCTTGTCGGAGCACCTCCAACTCCGGTTTAGACTTTCCTTGCAGGTCCTGACGGCGGACACGATCCCCTCGACTCCAGCTTCTCCAGCATCGGCAGAATTCTGCACCAACACTAGTGAACAACTTTGGTGCCCTAGCAGTGGCGGGGCACTTTGAGCAGGGGCTGGTGGCTGAGATGGAAGGTGACATATGGATCTCCTATCGGATGGCCTGGGCACGGATCACGATGAGGCAGTAATCCGACTAAGGTAGGCCATCTAGGAGGAGGAGTGGAGTCTGTCAGCTATGGACTCGATGATAGTAGGGACAGAGACTAACGCTCAGAGTGAGGGGGGTACTAGTGCTGATCCACTTCTTTGCCGGCTTTCCCAATGAGGCTATTGATTTGGAACACCCGAGGGATGGAGAAGCCCTCATTCTAGACAACGTCCGAAAGAATCATCCAACAGCATTGTCCAGATATCTATGTCCTACTTGAGATTCGACTATCAGAGATGAACTTTGTCTGGGCCAGAAGACAGATCCCATCGATATGGAGCACCTATGCGGTGGAGTTCAAGGGTCTGTCCGAAGGGATCATAGTATTGTGGCATCGTGGCTTGATCAAGATAGATACTTTCTACAAGTGCGAGCAGCAGGTGGTTTTAATCATCCCAAAGCAGATCGAAGGCCCTTAGCTTCTGTTGGGAGTGTACACGAGCACCAAGTATAGGGAGCGAAAAGTTTTATGGTCCGAGATATCCAAGATGGCGGGGCGTGCTAGGCTTGCCTTCTCTTATCATCGAGGACTTCAATTGCATTGTGGGGTCCCACGAGAAGATGGGCGATAGGCAATATGCTGATAGCATTGACTCTAGAGAGTTCAGAGAGTTCATCGATGACTTGGACTTAATTGACCTCGACTACACTGGATTTAGGTTCACCTGATGCAACAACTAATTTGGGAGAGTCAAGGTTTAGGAGAGGATTGATCGGGCACTTGTTACCACTGACTGGTTCCAACATTTTTTGAGGCACTAGGTGCAGTACCTTCCAAGGATCACTTCAGACCATTGCTCGCTTCTCATCACTACCGATGGCCCACACTTGCTCAAGGCTCCATTCAGATTTGAGAAGTTTATATATTCTATCCAAGATTATGGGATTGGATTAGAGAGGTTTGGAGGATGTCGGTCCATGATAACGTGAGATACTAGGTGATCAGGAGGCTTGAGCTAGTAAGGCATAGACTCATTCGGTGAAACTGTTTTGAGGTTGGTGACATCTTTAAATATATCGAGGGAATGGAGGCAGACATTATGGAGCTCTAGAGGAGAGAGGATTAGGAGAAGGGTCTCCAGGAGCCTGAACTGAGGAAGCTTTGTCACAAGCTCTTCGAGCATCACTTTTTGTCAGGAGATGCTATCGAAACAAAAGTTCAAAGTGCAGTAGATTAGGGACAGTGATTAAAATATCAGATTCTTCCATCAGTTGACGATGATCCAAAAATCTACAAATCGCATTAGGCAGCAGAAGGAAGACGATGATAGAGTGGAGGATAGTGATGAGATCAGGAGCCAGATCCTACAATTCTTTAGATCTCACTAGACCACTTCCTTGGGTAGGAATGACCCCCTCCAGGGCTCCCACCCTATGTGTAGTATCTCTAATGAGGACAATGAGGCCTTGATTCATCCAATGTTGGCTGAGGAGGTGCGTAGAACCCTCTGATCCCTCAAGGAGGATAAAGCTTAGGGGCCAAATGATTTTCCCCTTCTCTTCTTCCTTCGGTACTGATCGATCGTTGGTGTAGAAGTGATTGAGGCAGTGCAAGTGATTTTTGAGTCTAGAGATATTTAAAGCAGTAGAAGAAGATATTGATCACCCTTATCTCAAAAAGATCTAGTACATTGGCATGGAGGCACTTCAGATGGACCAATCTTTGCACCACTCTCTATAAAGTGTGTGCAAGGGTCCTAATTGGATGACTGAAGCCAGTTGTTCCATGTCGATTATCCAAGAGCAGGGTGTGTTTGTCAGTAGCTGCTACACTGTCGTCTTGCTTGCCTTTATGTATGACCTATGGCGTGCCCCAATTCATCGGAGCCTGATGACGATCCAGCTGGATATGGAGCAAGCTTATGACCAGATGAGCTAGCGATTTCTGCATCGAATATTTTATGAGTTCGGCTTCTTGGATTGATGGATTGACTGGATCATGGACTGTGTGGAGACCATAAATTATGCCATGCTGATCAATGGCACCTCGATGAAGTTCTTTCACTCAATGGACGGTCTTCGTCAAGAAGATCCTCTCTCCCCGTACCTATTTATTTTATATGTTGATGCTCTATCTTGTGCTCTTCGAGCGATGGTTCAAGAGGCAGAGCTAGAGCCCTACTAGTCTGCTCTTGGGATCAGCTGTTCTCGCACCTTTCTTTTACAGAAGATTGTTTGCTCATTGGTCAGGCCTCGATCTGAAATGTGAGGTTCTTCACATCTATAATTGAAACCTAATGCCGGGCTTCTGATTAACTCATGAATTTGTAGAAGCCTACTATCACCTTTAGTCTCAAGATGAAGGTCCAGATGAAGCAAACAATTTGGGACAAGCTGGGATCCCTGAGCAGATTGAGATCCTAAACTATCTAAGGGTTCCTATCATAGGACGGAGACTTTGGAGGATTGATTGTAGGCCCATAGAGTAATGGGTCCGAGATTGCCTCGAGGGCTAGCAAGCCAACGTCCTCTCCATGATAGGGAGGACTACTCTTGTGAAATCAGTCTTGAGTTTCATTTCAGTCTACCTCCTGATGAGTACTATTGTGCCATGCCTATGTCTCAGCGGTCTGAGCAACAATTTCAAAATTTTCTCTAAAGCTCTAGATAGGGCAGTCATGGGCTTCGCCTATTTTTCTGAGAAATGGTCTGCCAGCTTGTGCAGGATGGAAACCTGAGAATTCAATTCTTGGTCATTAGGATGGAGGCTATGATTGTCAGACATGCAGCTAGATTCCTTACTTAGCCTGACTGCTTATGGAGTAAGATGATAAGAGCTCAGTATGGGGTTTGAAGCTAGGGTTTTCGGATTTGTATTGATCATAGTTACTCCATCTGGAGAGATATTTGTATCCGTGCCCTTGCAGTAGTGGTCCAGATCAGATGGCTGATTGGTGATGGGACTTTGATTGATATGAACCAGGATACTTGAATTTTCAATCTCCCCCTCTCATATTGGCTAACCTATATCAGCATGGAGATGGATGATGACTTGCAGAATCATGATTCGATCACTAATAATGGCAAGGGTTGGAAGGCTTAGGATGTCATCCATTTTTTGGTGGTCAGTTTGCTAACATGATTCTTGCAATCCCTATTCCTATCCATAGAAACTATGATTTGAGGGTATGGGGCCGGTCATGCTACCTCAAGGTCTCTACTAGAAACTTTGTTGCAATGAGCAGGCTAGTGCCAAAGAGGAGGATCGAGGCTGCTTGGATCTATAGAATGACTGTCCATCCCAAGGTCAGACTTTTCTTCTCGAAGATTGTCTGGGACCAACTGCCGACTCGGACACTTCTCAGAGACAGAGGCATGGAGCTTATGGTTGCCTGTCCGATCAACAAATTAGAAGATAAGTTGATGGAGCATGCCCTGCTTCATTGTTCAAGGGCGTGTTTGATCTGGGGGATAGCGGGTGGCCAGCCTCGAAGGCAATTACTGACTCCTATATTTCTTCCTTCTTGGATGCGATCTATTGGAATATGACAGAGGGCTAGCTCTTAGGTGGTAGGACGTCGTACATCATCTTTCAGATTTGGCTGTCTAGAAATAGCTTGATCTTCAATATCGAGATTATGCAAATGCATCAAGTGCTGGAGAGAGTCTATTATCTTATTAAGGAGTACAACCATTTTGATGCTGCTAGCTAGTCTCTTGCTATCTCGAATTTCTAAGACTCTCTTGTTGCACATATAGCGACTCCGGAGGGTTCTTTTGATTTCTTGGGAGCCTCCTCCCTCGAGATTTGTCAAGATCAATTTCGATGATAGTATTAGAGATGGCAGAGGTGGTGCGGACTATATCATTCAGGGTCTGAATGCTAGGCTACTGGCTGTTGGAAGCTCACCCCTTTTTGAGCCATCAATCTCTGAAGTGGAGCTCCATGCCGTCTGGGTGGGCATCAGTTGCACGTAACAGGAGTTGTGGGTGGAGAGGATCTTCATTGAGGATGACTTAGCCACATTCATTGGCTGGATCCGAGATGAGGTGAAGCATCTAAAAGTTTATCTGCTACTTCGTGACATCTGGAGGTCCTTTTGTCATTCCACCATGATAGCTGTTTGACACCTTTTTCGAAAGGTGAACAGCACTACAGATTGGATTGCTTCCTTTATTATCGACCACATCGGAGACTGGATTTGATGTTAAGATGACGATTATCTAAGAGCCTTGCATGATATTTTATATTCTGATTTTTTGAACTGTACTTACATCAGCATGATGTGATCACCCATTTGTACCAAATATACACACACACGATCACACTAATAAAGAAAATTATTATGGCTAATATGTGATTCCTAAAAGACATCAGACATACATTTTTTTTTTGTTCATGTGATCATATAATTTTATGGATCATATATCAGCCATAATAACTTTCTTTATTAGAGTGATCCTGTATCAGACTATATTATTTTTCTTATATGGAGTCTGTATACTAATATAAATAACTCCTAAGATGTATTGAATGAGATTGAAATAGAGATAATAAAGTCTTTTTTCTCTCTATCTTTCTCTCTTATATTTTTTTTCTTATATAAATATTTTAATATAGTATCAGAGCCGTCAATCACTTATTTTGAAGATGCCATCTCTTCCATCTTTGCTGCGACAGTCATTGCCATATCTATACATCTTGAATATAACCATTGCTAATCTATCAATCTCTGTTTCTTTGCAGATCCTTTATTTTTCAATGGATCTATAGATCATTTATTTTTTGATAGATTAGTACTCAAAGATTTCTTATTTTTAGATGGATCCGTGGCTGTTTTCTACCACTTTTCTTCCCTGCTTTAAATCCTTGGTCGTCTCTCCTTATCATCACTCGGTAAACTTCTTTCTCCATTATCGATTTCACTATTTGCTTCTGACTCCTTGATCGCACAGTTTGAGATCTTTTTTTTTTTGAAATTTTTTCTGCCACTAATTTTTTTTATCCAATTTGAGATATTTTTCTTCTCTCTAAGTATTTTTCTATCTCTTACTCCTTCACCACCTAATTTGAGGCTTTTTCTTTCTCTTCTATAGTGTTTTATCTATGAGGAGCATTGGCCTTCCGTTATTTTCTCTTTAATTGACGTTCTTCTCTTTTATGGCATTTTTGTCTGCAAGGATCATCGATCTTTGACTATCTTCTATTTGAGTATCGGCCTTGTCTTTTATGATATTTTTGTTTATAAGAAAAATAATAATTTTCAAACTCAAGTTGGTATCTATAGCATCATCTTGAGTTTAAGGGAGAGTGCTAATATGATTTAAGGATCGCATATTAGTCATAATAATTTTTTTTGTTAGCATGGACATATGATTTTAGGGATCACATATTAGCTATTGCCGCTCGGCTCTTGTAGCATCATGTCAGGAGATCAGTCAAACATCCCAGTGGATGGAGGCCGTCCTTCCGGTGGTCGGACCTATGAGGAAAGTCCGCTTGTCGAAGCCTATTTAATGGGAGATTTTTCAGTGCCTAAGTCAGTCGGAGTTTAGAGAATAGATGAAGGAAAAAAGAGACAACAAGGTGCGGGAGGAGAGCTGTAGGACCTCTTTTGGACTTGCTTCTCTTAATTTTATCTTAGAGTCCCCTTTTTTATCTCTTTATATAGAGATAGTGCTATAGGTTGCTGTGCTAGGGCCGCGTAGGCCATCAGAGGTCTGCTAGGCCATGATCTAACGAGCCACTAGAGACCTTCAGAGCCTACGACGCTATGATTTGATAGGTTATTGTGTCACCCTCTATCTCGTGTTCAGTATTATTAGTTGTGGGTGTTGATGGCTGGTGGTGCCGCAGGTTGGATTTGTTAATCGTGGGTATTAGTCACAGACAGTACCTGCGCTTGGAAGGCTACCAAAGCATTTCAGGGGCCGTGCATATGGCCGAGTAGATCAGTGATCTGAGGTTGGGATGGGATTGAGACCTCATCCCAGATGTACCAGCATTTGTTTGACGTAGGAGGTATCATCTCCTCTTGTCGATCAGGGTCTGATCTCAAGATCGATAATAGATCTAGATGATGGTTGAGTATAGGCCAATGCCATAGTGCCGTCTAGCCCTAAGTGCCAGAACATTACTCTAATATTCTAGTGCAATCTCATCTGGTTTGAATATTAATGGGCGATCAGCCGCAATTTGAGAAAAAAAAGTAGGGTTCGATAATCAGGCAATTCCCGTAATATCAGCCATAATAATTTTTTTCATTATTATGATCCTATATCAATTTATATTATTTTTTATATAAAATTTATATATTAATATAAATAATTATATGCATTGAATGAGATGGGAACAAGTCATTTTTCTTCCCATCTTTCTCTTTTGGTTTTTTTCCCTCCTTATATAAATATTCAAAGACTTTTCATCGACCGCTCCACAACCGATCGAATTTAATGAGCGGTACGTGTTATCATATCATGGTCACCAGCACGAGGGGCCACAAGCATTGCTCCAGAAAGGACCTCGGAGATGGATACAGCAGCGTCATAGGAAAAGTAGCAGCACACGATTTACTCTGGCGTGGTGGTGGTGGCCCTTTGGTCATGAGTCGTCGCGCAAGGTGGCAAGGTCTAGGCCTGTGTGAGAACAGTGATTAGGCTCCAGGGCTAATGCAACGAATGGCTCCAAAAGATTGCAGGAGGTGCTAAGCATTGGGAAGTAAGGCCAGAGGACAGAAGGAGATGGCATTGGTTGGTGATAGGAGTTCACATGCCAGATAACAACAAGAAGAAATTGATGAGGTGAGAGCAAAGAGAGTTCCCACTTTGGATCTCATCAGTCGTGGAAGCCAATGAGCCACCCATGATCCAACTAGTTTAGCTAGAGAGTACCTACCTAGTTATCCCAGTGCATTACATAGCTCTAAGGGAACACCTTTTCAAACTCTTCAAGGCCATGCATAATTAACCTATTAAGGGTCATCAAACCTATCTACCCAATGGAAATGCATTTTG
This sequence comes from Elaeis guineensis, assembly GCF_000442705.2. NCBI lineage: Eukaryota > Viridiplantae > Streptophyta > Magnoliopsida > Arecales > Arecaceae > Elaeis > Elaeis guineensis. The sequence continues at coordinate 128,133,124 of NC_025998.2, forward strand.
TGATGGTTGCATTCAATGTCACCCTTACCAAATCACTGCGTCCAGCTACTCTTTTTATGATTCTTAGAGGGAGGAATTCAACAGCTTGTTTTCCAGCCTCTGGCTCCTTTTTCTCATCAGCATTTATATGCGTATGTCCAACCCAAAGGAAGAGACCTATCAAATATATGAAGCTCTGATGCTTCACGTGTTCTTGTACAAGCTAGCATCTACTTGGTTTTATTCATTTTAAAGAAGAAAACTTATAAAAAACCAAAAATATCAAACATCAAGCTATATGTCTAGAATGCGAGTGCATGGTGTCGCACATCCAAATTTTATCTCGAGAACGCATGCGTCACATGTATATAGCCTACTTAATGGCATGATGCCCCTACACATTGTCAAATTAACTCCCACTCACAGTTATTAAATAAAAAAGATTTGCATATAAGAACAATGCTCTATTCTTTGTACACGAGAACATTAAACATTGGCCACCCATCTAAATGATGGGCATCTTGTGCACGATATCATAGTTTAAGGTCGCATAAAAGAGTTGCATAACTCCTCCGTCACCTCACTGACAACTTCTTTCATGATTATTATTGTTACGGTAACAAATGATTAAGATGATGCAACATGATCAAATTCACCAACTCATCATTCATACGATGAGTAGGCATCCACAGTATATTTTTAGGATATTCTGATTAGGATCCACAGACCAATTTAGAAGCTAGGATGGACAACTTAGAAACAACTGATCTTCGCAGTCAAAATCTCTTCACTCAGACCGACAACCTTGTCGACTACCCCAAGCCTAGCATAACCTCCAACCTAAATGCACACAAAATTTCGATAATTCCATCACATGCCAAACAAATACAGCTTGTCTCTAAACTGTTGCATTTTACCTTAGCAAGTTATTACAATATAATTCAAAATTTATTGGGATACGATTTACCTACAATAAAAAGATCGAGAAAATTTTCGATCTTTATATAGAAGATGAATGCTCCACTATTCTCTAATATTGATATTTTATCAATTTTTTTTTTTTTAGATTTCTATCCAAAGAAATCTCTCCGGCTCTAGTATTGAAGGGAATGACTAAAATCCTTGTTTGTTGCTTTGAAGGTATACGAAGATAATTTGGATAAGCTTCCCGAAAATGGCCGCAACAACTCAACATTCAGAAGATTACACATTATTTACATGTTAACTTCCATGTTCATTACTCCAGAGGAGACTGGTGGAGATGAAGTGATTTTCTTTTTTTTTTTTAATCTAATAAAGTTTTTGCAAGCTAAGGTAACACTGTTCTATTCCATATGGTCCAAGAAAGGGCCCACAACCGTTGCCAGCCCAGGGGCATGTGGGCCATGCCAGGACGCAACATGGCCTGTGGGGTGACGCTAGCCATCACCTTAGCTCGCACAGCGGCACAGAGACCTAGAAAACCTTCCATTTGTCACGTCAAAGTGGGATACGGACCGCACGATGAGGTTGTCTCCTCCCACGTGCCATCGGATAGTGACATACGGATGCAGCGTGGCACGCAGCGATGCAAAAATTGGTCAGCATCATGATGGGAAAAAAGAACGGTTCGTTTTCTCCGGAAAGCCTACGCTAGGCTAGGGTTCGATGGCCATTGTGATCATGGGCTCCCAGCCCGGGACCATCGTCGGTGGCTGATTCTTCTAATCTTTCCCACCAAGAGAAGAGAGGACGCCGGAGAGACCCATCAAGCATCAATCCAATGCTTTCGAATAATTAACAATAATATCATGTGGTCCTTGATGCAATGGTAGTCCATCTCGTTCATGATCCTGGTGGTTGTGATCAGATGGCTGTCCTCTTCCAACCGAGGGTACGAGGCATTCCATTAGGATACCTACTGGACCAGTATTCCACTAATCCACCGAAGAAGTGGTAGCTTGAGTCAGCATGACACATTACCCTATCCGGCTCCTCTCTCTCTCTTTTTTTTTTTTTTTTTCTCTCTTTTTTTACAATAACATCATACAATTCTCATATAAATACAACTAATAGCATTCGAGTACAACAAATCATGTAGCCAGATATGCTACCTCTAGCTCCTTGTCAACATACAAAGTATCTATTCATGTAGTCCATTTTAAATAAGCTCTAGCATCAAATATTTGTAGCCTTCACCAACATGTAGTGTACATGAAAGAACACCTCTGGCTTATATGTAGACAAAGCAAAGCAATTTTCATATATATATATATATATATATATATTAAAAAACTAAAGCAATTGCCATATATTGGTTACTTCACCTTCTCGTGTTCACTAAAGAGTGTACACATGTGATTGTTGGTGTCACTTTGCCTGCTAAAATAACAAGCCCCATCTTTGGCAATAGTGATATCATGTCACCTTGACTCTATAGTTATAGCATGTGATATATAAATCATATTAACTCCTTGATTTCTAGTGATATATTTATGAGAATTTTTTGTGCTAGTCAACTCATCAACTTGCATGGAAGTCAGCTCGATGGTGAGCTACCTTTTGGATGGAAGTCACCTCATCAACTTGCAGGTAGTTCTCTTTGTTTTGATAGACAAAGGCAAGTGGATGACATTTCTATGTTATCCATGCATGGAAGTTACTATTTCGGAAATGTATACTAGACATCAACAAAGACAAGTGGTCATGGAAATTACTGCCCAACAAAGCTAATAAGGTTTTAGATTGGTGGCTGTATGATCAAGATTCTTAGGTTTAGATGGCAATTTTATTGTGGGTTTTGGTGGAGAAAAAGGAAAAGCAATTATGCCATGAGCATCAATGTCTTTCAGCTGATCTGTTAGCATGCTATTTTATGCTTGGAAATGATGTGGTATGCAAGCAAATGATGAGGTTTTGCTATGGGAAAAAAACCGGCCAATTCACAGCTACCATGCAATTAAAATAGCAAGCTATGTATACACAAACAATTTTATGCAGTTTTTGATAAGTGGTCTACTTTTTTTTTTTTGATACATCAGGGTGATTATACTATTCTAATGTGAGTACAGTTCAAAAGATCAAAGTATAAAATGTCACATAATGTCCTCGGATATACGTCTTCATGATGCTAATTACAGTCACCAGTATGCTCAGCAACAAAAGAGGCAATCTAGTCTACAGTACTGTTCACCTCCCGATAAACATGACAAATAGTCACAACAGAAGAGTGACAAGGGACTTCTAGATGTCATGAAGTAGCAGATGAACTCCTGCCTACTTCATGCCTACGCGAATCCAGCCAATAACTACAGTCGAATCGCCCTCCACAAAAATTCTCTAAGCACAAAGCTCTAGACGAGCGCGGATGATGCCTGTCTAGGCCGCCCGTAGCTCCACACCAAAGGTCGATGTCTCAATGAGAGAAGATCTCCCAGTTGCCAGTAACCTGCTGTTAGGGCTACGAATGACATAACCAGCACCGCCACTGTCATCCCTAACACTGCCATCGAAATTGATCTTGACAAATCCCGATGAAGGAGGCTCCCAAGAAATAAGACAAATCCTATAGATCGTTGCATGTCCAGTAAGAGAGCCCCAAGAGGTCGGAGAAACAAGAGACTGTCTAGCAGTATCAAAACGACAATACTCCTCTGCAAGATGATAGGCTCTCTTCAGCACTCGCCACGTCAGAACAACTTCTGCCTCAAAAATTAGGTTGTTTCTAGATAGTCAGATCTGGTAAGCAATGTATACGATCCCACCACCTAACTCTCAATCCTTGAATGAGCCCTGACGGACACATCTAAGAATGAGGAGGGCCACGACCTAGAAAAAGCTCCCCAGAATGGGCAACCCACCATCCTCCAGATCAGGCACATCTTAAGGCAATGAATCAGGGTATGCTCGATCGTCTCATCCTTCATCCCATACATCGGACAGGCTATTGATAGTTCCATGCCTCTCTCTCTTAGAAGAGATTGGATCGAAAGCTGATCCTAGGCAGCTTTCCAGAGGAAGAGTCTGACTCTCGAATGGACTGCTACTCTCCAAATCCAAACAGCCTCGATCCTCCTAATTGGGATAGGTCTGTATATCCTGACGAGTTCTCTAGTTGGTACTCTAGGACAGCAGAATCGGCCCCAAACCCTCAAGTCCTGGCTTTGATGGATAGAGATCGAGATAGATAAGATCCTATCAGCAAGCTGACCTCCAAATAAATGGATAACAATCTGAGTCCTCTAGCTTCTAATATCCTCAGTGATCAGCTCGTGAATCCACCAGTCATCTTACAATTCCATGCTGACGAAGGTAAGCCAACTGAGAAGAGGAGATTGGAGATCCAGACATCATGGCTCACATCAACTGAAGTCCCATCGCTAATCAGCAACCTGATCTGGGCCAATACAGTAGGGGCATGTGTGCAGATCTTCCTCCAGATAAAAGAGCAATTGTGTCCTACACTAATATGGGAACCCTGGCTCCAGTCACCATAATTAGCCCTCATTATCCTGCTTCACAGACAATCGAGCTGGGTAAGAAATCGAGCGGCATGTCTTGCGATCATAGCCTCTCTCTTAACCATCAATGATTGGATCCCTAGTCTCCCATCCCATAGTGGCTGGCAAACAACCTCTCAGGAGAGCAAGTGTAGCCCATAACCTCTTTATCTTGAGCCCCAGAGAAAGTCACAGAACTACTGCTCTAGAGTCCTGAGGCAAGAGTATGGCACTATAGTGTTCGCTAAGAGGTAGATCGGGGTGGAACTCAGGACTGACCTCACTAAGGTGGCTCTCCCCATCATGGAGAGGGCATCGGCTTGCTAGCCCTCGAGGCACTCCCTGATCAGCTGCTTCATGTGCCTACAGTCAGCTCTCCAAAGCCTATGCTTGGTGATGGGAACACCAAGATAAGTCAGGGTCCCGGTCTGCTTGGGGATGTCCAACTTATCTCGAATCACCAACTTCACCTGAATCTTCATCTTAAAACTGAATGTGATGGTGGACTTCTGCAGGTTCACTCGCTGGCCAGTCATCCGACAGTAGGCCTTAACTATAAAAGTGAAGCTCCTCACATTTTGGATGGAGGTCTGATCAATAAGTAAGCAATCATCTGCAAATAGAAGATGTGATAGGGGCTGCATCCCAGGGGTAAGCTAGTAAGGCTCCAACTTTGCCTCCTGGACCGTCACCTAAAAGGCACAAGAGAGAGCATCAACACATAAAATAAACAAATAGGAAGAGAGAAGGCATCCTTGTCGGAGTCCATCGGTAGAGTGAAAGAACTCGGTGGGGGAGCCGTTGATCAGGATGGTGAAGCTCAGGGCCTCCATGCAGTCCATAACCCACTCAATTTATCTATAGTGAAAGTCAAATACCTGAAGAGTCCGATGAAAAAATCACCAACTCATCCAATCATAGGTCCGCTCTATGTCCAGCTTGATCGCCATCAAGCTCTAGCGCATAAGGACATGCCGCAAGTCATGCATAAATTCTTGGACAAGAAAGATGTTATCGGTGATGCTGCGGCTGCTGAGGAAGGCTCCCTTCTTCTGACTGATCAGGCATGGGATGATCGGCTTCAGACGTTCAACCAAGATCCCCGCCCACACTTTATAGAGAATGATGCAAAGGCTGATCGGTCTGAAGTGCTCTGGGATAGAAACATCAGATCTCTTCAGGATTAGAGTAATCAAGATCCACTTCCGCTACTCTGAAATATCTCTTGTAGCAAAGACTCTCTGAACCGCCTCGGTCACCTCCCCCTAGACAATCGACTAGTAGCAATGGAAAAAGAAGGGAGGGAACCCATCCAACCCCAGGGTTTTATCCTCTCTTAAGGACCAGAGAGCTCCGCGAACCTCTCTCGCAGACACCAGTCACATCAGAGCCTCATTCTCTTTATCAGAAATGCAGCAAGTCAGGTGAAACCCCTAGAGGTGGGTGTCCCTACCTAAGGGGGCGGTCCAACGCGACCTGAAGAACTGAAGGATCTGATATTTGATCTTTTCTTTATCCTCCACCACCCCACCATCAATCTTCCTCAACTGTCTGATGCGATTGATAGATCTTCAGATCATCGTTGACTGATGGAAGAACTTGGTGATCCAATCCCCCTCCCTGATCCACTGGATCCTGAACTTCTATCTTCATAAAATCTCATGCTGTCTCAATAAGGAGTGTTGCTCAGAGAGCTTCTAGTGAAGCTCCCTCATGTCTACCTCCTAAAGGCCTCCCTCCTGATCCTCTCTCCTCTGGAGCTCCTTAATATCAGGCTCCACCTCCTCTATCTGTCTGAAGATGTCTTCGACATCTAGGCGGTTCTGTTGGATGAACCTATGCCTCACCAACTCCAATCTCTTAGAAATTCGATATCTCGCTTCACCTTGAACAAGCATCTTCCAAATCTCCCTGATCAGATCCCATGATTACGGGTAAAATGTTCAGAACTTCTTAAATCTGAACAGAGTACTGGGCACCCATGGGCCATCAGTGATGATAAGGAGTAGACAATAGTCAGAAGCAATCCTCGGTAGGTGTAGTATATGGTGGTCTGAAAAATATTGATACCAAGTAGCGGTGGCTAGCACCTGATCAATCCTCTCCCAAACCCTAGCACCCCCAAGTTGGTTATTACATCAAGTGAATCTGGGGTCAGTGTAGCCAAGGTTGATCAATCTCAAGTCACCAATGAACTCTCTCAAATCGATAGTGTCAACATACTGTCTGCCACCCCTCTTCTCCTGGGGTCCTATAATACAATTAAAATCTCCAGCGATGAGAGAAGGTATGCCCTGTGTCACCAGTCTCGAGATCTCGGATCAGAGAGTCCTTCACTCCTGATACTCCGTACCAGTGTACACACTAGAAAGCAGTTAGGGTCCACCAGTCTGCTCTGAGATGACCAGAGCAACCTGCTGTCCGCAGCCATGGAACGTATCCACACTAATCGAGTGCACCACCATAGGATCATGATCCCACTAGACAGACCCCTAGACTCCAGCACATAAGTGCACCAGGTTGGTGGAATCCGTCTTCTGACTCGGGCAAGGCTCCTCCCTGATAAATGGGTCTCCAGCAGTATATAAATATCCGGGCAATGCTGCTAAATAATTCTTCCGAACGTCGTTCAGAATGAAGATTTACCTATCCCTCGAGTGTTCCAGATCAGCAGTCTCATTGGGGCGGATGGTTTGGTCTACTCTTTTAAGAAGTTTTATTTGTTTGCATGCCTTTTATTATTATGATGGGACATGTGAGGAGATGAAATAAATTGAGAAAATCAAATGAAATAGCAGATCAAAAAACTTATCCTGAAAACTACTCTGCGCATGCTGGGATGTCTTCTCATTTCTAGATCAAGGCGTAAGCTATATTCTAAATTAACAACTACTTGATTTATTTGTTCACCTTGATAGATGAAAAGGTGCTTAAGGATAACTTTGATAGTGATTGTGATGCCTATGTAGATATTAATGTGCCCATTAAAAAAATACCATAGAAATTCTCGATCAACCCGGTAGGATTTGTGAAAACTTGATGTATTTGTGAACATATCAAATACTATAACAAGTGCCAGTCTCTCTCAGTGAATAAAGTAGAAGAATTAGGAAAATCTCCCTTATAGGAGCATAATATACATCATGTATTGGTGACATGAACTTGTCATGTCAAAGTTACGTTTTTATAATTAGATTTTCATTCTCATTTATAAAAACAACTAATCCTCTGAGTTGTTATTGCATCTTCCTTGTATTAAAATAGTCCCTCCATTTTTTTTCAAAAAATATAATAACTTAGTTTCCTAATTCATCTTGGGAAAATTCCAGTGATTTAGATTTATATATTACACAATATTTTTAGGAGAACTTATTAGATTTTTATGAGTGTAGGCTAGTGATAAAGTAGGAAAAACTGGACGATATGTTCATATTTTTTGACATAAAATTTTATATCGGGCATCTGGATCATTGTTGTTTCTCGAAAGAATAATGATTAAACTATATGTCAGTAACATGCATAAATTTTTTTCATAGGCTCTAAATTGCATCCTATGCTGCATGATTTGCACCTCTAATTAGCCTCAAGCCGATAGACATAGATTTTAGTTGGTGCGTCTCTAAAAAGCTAGCAACCACCCATGGATGTGTATTGGTAGGGATCTTTTTGTGGGCTTCGAATCTTTCATCAACTTTGCTTGCCAAACATATCACCTGTGGTTGGCTGCAAGTTGCATGTCCCTCCTTTTTTTACTTTTACATGATATCATATATAAGCATGGGAGATGACCTCATTAACACATCACACATGGTTATCTATCAAAGATCACCCGAGAATTTTGTTGCACACGCTTGCAAGACATTGTTCATGTACAGAGACATCCAATTGGCCACTAGGGATCTCCTAGCTTCCAATGTTTTTTTCTAAATAGTCACTTCTAATAATCCTATAAGCTTGTGTAGTAGCAATGCCAAAACATGCACAATATACAAAGTGATAAGATTCATTTGGAGGCCAGTTTGGTGGCGAGGAGCAAAGTTTTCTTGCACTGGCCTTTTGTGATGGACGGAGGTGATGCAAAGTTGAAGCAATGTCATGGCTGGCATCCACGCAAAAAAAGCTTCATCATGCAGAGCCCGGACGCTCCGTCTTCCCGCCGTTATTACGGAAGCAGTAACGGCGCTGGCGGGTGCGCAGCGAGTGTGCCGTACGTTGACGGCGCCGACCAGGGGGGTGTTCGGGCCCCACCGCCAGGGAGAGCCTTGGTACGGCGGTCGCGTTGCCGTGGGCCCCGTCACCAAGGCGTCAGATTTCCCATCCATATCGTCATTCTGCCCGGGCGGCGCCGGTGGATCCTGCCCGCGGGCAGCCACACATCCGCTGCACGGGGCCGACACGATCTACCCAACACGTGCCGTATCCCCGCGGCCCTCCCCCATTCCGCCACGCGTCCCCGTCCCCACCCCTCTATGATCATTCGCGCCGCCCGCCCAGATCTTGCCCGCAGTTCACCTCACCTCACCTCCCGGTGATCCGATCCGTCCCACAAAGACCGAAATGCCCCCGTACGGAAACAAGACAACCTACTGCTCACCGGTGGCGATCTCGTCATCAGATGCCGGCTGCCTGTGGACAGCGGCAAATCCGTAAAATCGTGGCGGAGTTGTGAAAAATCACAATCTTTTTGACCCCCTTTAACCAGGGTTAAAATATAACGATAGGAAATTAAGCCTAGTTAAATTTTAAACCCCTCTCGTCTATTTAACCGCCTCCTCACGCTCTTCTTTCCCTCGTCCTCCCCCCCCCCTCTCCGTGGAATACTACTTCGGACTCCCCGGAAGTCCACTTCCTTTCTTGCTTCCTCTGTTTCCATTCCTCTCCACCGCTTCAAAATGACATCTTTCGATCTCGAAACAGCTTTTCTCCTCTTCTTCGTCCCGAAAACCGTGTTCTCTCCGGTCATTGCCTTCGCCATCGTCGCGCTCGCCGCCGTCTGGCTCAGCCCCGGAGGGCTCGCTTGGGCTCTCTCCAAGGCACCTCGCTCGATCCCCGGACCGCCGGGAGTAGTCCTGGCCCTTGCCGGCACCGCCGCCCATCGGGCCCTCGCTGGCCTCGCCCGCTCCATCGGAGCTACTCGCCTGATGGCCTTCTCCGTCGGCTTAACCCGCTTCATCGTGTCGAGCCACCCCGACACCGCCAGGGAGATACTCAACAGCTCGGCCTTCGCCGACCGGCCGATCAAGGAGTCCGCCTACGAGCTGCTCTTCCACCGCGCCATGGGCTTCGCGCCCTTCGGCGAGTACTGGAGGAATCTGAGGAGAATCTCCGCCACCCATTTGTTTAGCCCCCGGAGAATCGCCGCCTTCGGCGAGCACCGCTGGGCGATCGGCGAGCAGATGGTGGGGGATATAAGAGCTCTGATGGGGACCGATGGAGCGGTGGAACTGAAGCGGGTGCTTCATTTCGGGTCTCTAAACAACGTTATGATGAGTGTCTTCGGAAAAAGATTCGATTTTGCGAAGGGGGAAGGGCTGGAATTGGAAGCGTTGGTGAAAGAAGGATACGAGCTTCTTGGGATGTTCAACTGGAGCGACCACTTCCCCTTGTTGGGGTGGTTGGATCTCCAAGGAGTGAGAAAGAGGTGCCGTAGATTGGCTGGAAGAGTTAATGTGCTTGTGGGAAAGATCATAGAGGAGCACAGAAGGAAGAGGATTGATGGAGGTGGTCTGGATGGGGCTGGTGACTTTGTGGATGTGCTGCTGGATTTGGAGAAGGAGGAGAGGCTCTCTGACTCTGATATGGTTGCTGTTCTCTGGGTATGCTCTTCTTCTCCCCATGCCCTTCATCCTTATTTCCTCTTGATTTTATTCTTATTTTTGGTTTGTTATTGTGATATTTTTGGTTGGGTAGTAGTTTGCTATATATGGATATATTTTTTTCCTTTTGTATTGGTTAGATTTGGATATGTGCTTAAAAGTTGTGAAGCTGCCCTTCTCCTTCCGTATATGGATGAGTTACAACCCTTCATCCTATCTAGTATGACCTGTAATGACCAATAATCATGCTATTTCAAATTGAGATGTCGACACCTTCAAGCTATATTCCTCATTTGATGAGCATGTTAATGCCTTTTTTCCTAAAAGTAGGTGGTCTATCAGTTTGTGATTTGTTATACTGCAGCAACAGCAGCCACTGGTTTGTTGGATTCTAGATGTTATTTTCTTACGATACCCTCCTTTGGTAGTTTCCCAATATAATCTTTTGCTTTTATCTTTTAGTGAGAGCTATTGATACACAGCTCAATCATATTGAGTTGATGGCTTGCTGATCTTTAGTGCCAACAACTGTTGATGAATGTGAATTAACAGCCAACCTTGCATGGCTTTGTGTCAGGAAATGATATTTAGAGGAACCGATACGGTGGCCATCCTCCTGGAATGGATCATGGCCAGAATGGTGCTGCACCCAGAAATCCAGTCCAAGGTCCAGTCCGAGATCGATGCTATAACAGGAAACTCGCGCCTTGTCTCGGACTCTGACATTCCCCACCTTCCTTACCTCCAATCTATGGTGAAAGAATCTCTCCGGATGCACCCCCCTGGCCCACTCCTCTCCTGGGCTCGCCTCGCCATCCATGACGTTCACATCGGGAATCACTTCATTCCTGCAGGGACCACAGCCATGGTGAACATGTGGGCGATAACCCACGACGAAGCCATCTGGGCCAACCCCAACGAGTTCAAGCCGGAGCGCTTCATGTCAGAGGATGTGAGCATCCTGGGTTCTGACCTGAGGCTGGCGCCCTTTGGCTCCGGGAGGCGGGTCTGCCCTGGGAAAGCCCTGGGCTTGGCCACCGTCCATCTCTGGCTGGCTCAGCTCCTTCAGAGCTTCCAATGGGTGGCATCTGATGGTGGGGTAGACCTGTCTGAGTGCTTGAACATGTCCCTTGAGATGAAGAACCCTTTGGTCTGTAGGGCCCTTCCAAGGTGATCGATCCAGTGTGGGGATGTGGAGATATGCCGATCCTGTCATCCATCTCCAAAGTTTTGTAATCTTGTAGTTTGTTTGCTACCTGGGTTTATGTACTCTGGATGCTTGCTTTAGTATTCTAAGTTTTATGTGCATATAGGTTTTTAAGTTTGGTTGCAGGGTGTAATGTGGTCTTTTGGTGCTTATATTATGTAAACAGGTTGCCATGCAATGTATACATCGTTTTGACTTGAACACATGGAATGATAAATTTATGTTTGCTTGCATGCACCTTGATCAGATCGCAACATGATGATGCAAATTAATAGGTCGTCATGTCACGTTTAACATCTCTCAAGTTTAACACATGGAATGATGAATTTCTCCATGGTTCTACTAGAGCTGATGGTTAACATAAACAGGCGATGATGCATCACTTAATTTGATGGCGCAAAATAAGTGGTATGATCTCATTTGTTCTTTGAATGGAACTAAATATTCATGGAAGGCCAGATAAATCTATCTCTCTCTCCCTTAAAAAAAAAAAGATTACCCATGGGTTGTTGGTACTAATAATTCGATTCCCTTGGACTTTTAAAGGTCGCAGCTGGTGCCTATGATTTATAAAAATGGCTACTGATAATTTCTGCTGCAATGCAATGTAAGTGGGAAAGTTAGTGTTTAGCTCATTAAATATGTTGAGCCTGTATTCATGATATTTTAATTTCCAATAATTCTTCGCATGGGCTGATGGCGTTTTCTTATTTTAATATAACTGAAAAAAGAACCGAATTCTCTGCGCTTACATGGACAAAGATTTTGTTTTTTGAGAATTTAACATGTCTCTAAATACCTATAGCTAGATCTTGGAAAATCTTAATCAAAGTTGGAATCATCAGTCATCTGTCATCCCTTGGAATTGCCAAAGCATGAAAACAATGTCCTCATATCTGATGGACATCTAAAATTCTGATCCAACTCTGATGATTTTATGCTCTTCTTTCTCATATGCCTTTCCTTTTCCTGACCCTGCTTTATAAAAAACATGTCTCCACATAATAAAATTAGATCCAAAGCATGGGTTGTGGGTCGTTATCCAGCTATTAGTCTACTGTCTAATGACACCAGTGTTTCTTTGATTTGCACTTCACAGTACGACACCATCAACTTAAAGAGAATATCAAAGAGCCCACACCAGTTGATATGATTCCTAGATTCATCTTTTTCTGGTACCCAAATCTCCCATGGAATATTTAGAGGCCCTGGAAAGCTTGTTTCCTTTTCTCCCAATGGAAAAGAAGAATATCTACTTGAGATTCGAATCTCCAAGCTATCCTGCAGGCCCAACAAACCAATCCAAATAGCCACTCATTTCCCCTTTGCTTTATAACCCTATCTCTACTTATTCCGACTTCCTCTATCAGCATCTGTACAGATCTTTGTATGATCAACATTAGATCTAGAGAATCTGTACTGTCTTTTTTTTTTTTTTTTTTGATTGAAGATGGAGGAAATATTAATTAAGTGCTTTCACCCATGTTTTATTAAGAGAATCTGTACTGTTTTTGACCAGTGCATGTGTGGGAAAGACATGGAAGTCAGTCCTGGTAAAGGAGATCATATTCCCTTGACCACCAATTGAATTCTCTGTCAATATTACATTTAGCTCCACTCTTATATTAAATCTTCTAAGGGGTCAGCAATGAACAAGGAGAGAATTAGGAGCCTAGTTGATGGCACATAGCCTTAGCACTAGTTCCACGTCATGTTCATGATGATGCTTTGAAGCATGCGCATGGTAGTTGAAGTGTTGAGTAATCTAAGATGCTACCTTAGGCACTAAATGGTTATAATTGTCACAATCAAGCTACCATTTGAGCTTATATGGCTTGTCTGAACCATGGTATGAGGCCCATAGAATGCATTTCCTGACCACCAGCATATAGCATGTGTGATGCAACTTGAACTTAGCAGGCATCAGAGATGGCATACGAGGAATCAAAACCTAGTTTTGTCTTTAATTAATATAGCACAGGTGGTAGGTTTGATCTAAAGTCTATTTCCTGGCTAAGCTTATAACAAGAGGGATGTGGGGCACCTTTCAGCAACACTGAAGCTAATGAGGAAATCATCACTGACAAAATGGTCCACTTGGAAAGAGTCATTTCTTTGGACATTCCGAATCTTTCTGGCTTCAATTTAAGCAGGTTTTAAATTGATTTCGAATCCGGTCATGCTTCATTAATCATCACACTACGTTGAAGGTAATAAGCTATTCTCTTTTCCTAAACATCGCAATCTTTTTTAGTTCCAAGTTGCATGAACGGTTGGGACTAGTGGCCAAGTTCATTGCATAGCATTCATTAGAGTAATGGGTTTTATAATCTTCTATCATGATTTCATCATCATATGAATCCATGGGTTGTACAGTGGGTAGCAAATCCAGTATTAGGAGTACCATGAGGCTTTTTTGAGGGAGCAGTACCATGAGTTATATTATATTTGCATCGCATCCATCAACCTATTTCCTAATATGTTCCTATATATGCACAAGATCCTTAAATAGAAATATGTTGGAGATCAACACCAAGCATGAGTCAGGTTAGCAATTTGCTAGATAGTAATTTGTTAGAGTCCAACTCACTAGTCCCAAAACTGATATCCATTTTGTTGCTTAATTTTCTTACCTTAATATACACACTATTACATGCATGCATGCATGAAGCACCAAATTTGCTAGAAAATACGTGAATCATGCACATATTACTCCCTCTTGAGGTATCATATATATATATATATATATATATATATAGAGAGAGAGAGAGAGAGAGAGAGAAGCTAATTACAGTGCAGCGGATTGGATAGCTATGTATATGGCCCACTATCTTAGAACCATATTATGGAACTCTACAATAGATCTCCCAGTCCAATCTTTTAACATTTTACTTTTTTAATTCCCATAGATGTATTTATACTTGAATGGTTTAATTTATCTGATTTATCAAAAAAAAATACAAAATTAGATAGTCTATCGTATATTTTCTGCTAGTTTCTTCTTTATATGTGCCTCCATTAAATAAATATGCTATACTATCAATACCAAAAAGACATAGCATTATTAGGGTTGTCTAGCTGAAGTCGACATCTCTTGAAAGAGCCATTGTCTTTGATAATGTCTCTAATCATGTCTTGATCAAATTGTAGATTTATCCAATGCTGGAGAGATCCTTAAGATAGTGATAGGATATACTATTCATTGCATCTCGTGGGGCATAATTTTCAGATATGGGCTATCCAAAAAGGCAAGTGTAATTGTTGAGCTGTAATCCAATACTAGTTATATCTTCACATCACAGTGTCATGATTTTGCAGTAAACTTGCAATTGAAAATCTAAAGGTTGCTTTCTCTAAATGTTTTGGGTCTTGAAAGCATTTACTACATGAACAATTCATAGGAAGGTAATAAGCTATTCTCTTTTCCTAAACATCGCAATCTTTTTTAGTTCCAAGTTGCATGAACGGTTGGGACTAGTGGCCAAGTTCATTGCATAGCATTCATTAGAGTAATGGGTTTTATAATCTTCTATCATGATTTCATCATCATATGAATCCATGGGTTGTACAGTGGGTAGCAAATCCAGTATTAGGAGTACCATGAGGCTTTTTTGAGGGAGCAGTACCATGAGTTATATTATATTTGCATCGCATCCATCAACCTATTTCCTAATATGTTCCCATATATGTACAAGATCCTTAAATAGAAATATGTTGGATATCAACACCAAGCATGAGTCAGGTTAGCAATTTGCTAGATAGTAATTTGTTAGAGTCCAACTCACTAGTCCCAAGACTGATGTCCATTTTGTTGCTTAATTTTCTTACCTTAATATACACACTATTACATGCATGCATGCATGAAGCACCAAATTTGCTAGAAAATACATGAATCATGCACATATTACTCCCTCTTGAGGTATCATATATATATATATATATATATATATATATATATATATAGAGAGAGAGAGAGAGAGAAAAGCTAATTACAGTGCAGCGGATTGGATAGCTACGTATATGGCCCACTATCTTAGAATCATATTATGGAACTCGACAATAGATCTCCTGGTTCAATCTTTTAACATTTTACTTTTTTAATTCCCATAGATGTATTTATATTTGAATGGTTTAATTTATCTGATTTATCAAAAAAAATATAAAATTGAATAGTCTATCGTATATTTTCTGTCAGTTTCTTCTTTATATGTGCCTCCATTAAATAAATATGCTATACTATCAATACCAAAAAGACATGACATTATTAGGGTTGTCTAGCTGAAGTCGACACCTCTTGAAAGAGCCATTGCCTTTGATAATATCTCTAATCATGTCTTGATCAAATTGTAGATTTATCCAATGCTTGAGAGATCCTTAAGATAGTGATAGGATATACTATTCATTGCATCTCCTGGGGCATAATTTTCAGATATGGGCTATCCAAAAAGGCAAGTGTAATTGTTGAGCTGTAATCCAATACTAGTTATATCTTCACATCACAGTGTCATGATTTTGCAGTAAACTTGCAATTGGAAATCTAAAGGTTGCTTTCTCCAAATGTCTTGGGTATTGAAAGCATTTACTACATGAACAATTCATAGGAAGGTGCACCACTTGCTAAGGGACATGGTGCAAGTCACAATCTCAGCATTGAGGATGGCTTCAAGGTGGTTAGCAATCTAGACACTCAAAAGATGCATGCACCAACATTGGAAAATCCTCCATTCTTTTGGTCCATCTCGTTACTTGCGAAGAATAATTCAAGATTCCAACACATGAACATGTCGGTAAAAGAGGGAATAGAGATGCCGACCGTCATACTTCTATTGTTGGATTTGTGGATATAGAGAATCAATGGAGGTCACCCTATCCAGAGCAAAGCAACAGGCACTAGAAGATGACTCAAGCCATATGTAATCTGCTTTTAGTAAGAAAGAATAATTTGTTTCCTTTCAGCTGACATTCCTGGATGTTAATCCTATGATTGGATTTTAAAAAATAAATAAAAGGATCAATCGAAACATCCTTATCATAAGAAGATTCTATGTTGCTATGTCTTTGTCCTTCCTATTAGTCATTGCCATGAGGCAACTATTGATGCTTGAATTAAGGCATTTATTATAATATTAAGAGAACAACTAGAAGCCCTCCAAGAAATTAGGATATTGGAACCTTGGAAAGAGTTTTAATACTTAAGCTCAAATAAAAATAAGAAAATCGAGGTTTTAGTATCGCGGCTGACATCAATTTGGAGGGAATTTAGGAGCAGATAGCTTGAAGTTAGGAGGAGCATCCATCACCATGCAATGTCTAAAGATTAAACAGCATGATCAACAAATGGCATCCAGAAAAGTGGTGGATGGACCACAATAACATGGAATACCGAAGACAATGAAAGAATTACAATACATTGGTTAAATTATATATAAATCATAATAGTAAATTCTTTATACTAAGAGCCTATTTTTTTATGGATAGATATTATGAAAAAGTTAATCAACTTTTTCATTTATCAATCTATCCATGTTTTCATATTTTTCAAAATGGATAAGTTATTTTCCCATGAGTAATATTTATCCATGAAATAAAAAAAAATCATATCAACCTAGAAGGTGTCTAAATTATTTTTCCATCAATCGAGAAACTAAATTTTTCTATTCATTTATAGTATACCCTTAACCTTATAATAATAATATAACTAAATTATTATAATATATTATAATAATATAATACTATAATAATAATAATATAATATATTATTATATATAAAAATATATTATATTATATTAATACAAGATATTAACATAATATCATATAATATATCATAATATATTATAATAATATATAATAGTATAATAATATAATATATTATCATATAATAATATATTATAATATTTGTCTAATAATATTATATAATAGATTATATTATATTAATATAAGATATTAATATAATATATTATAATATTATAATATATTATCATGTACTATATTATTATATTATATTATACTATATATAATAATATCTATATAATGAAAAATATGAATAGATCTTAGCAACTTATTTAGGAAACTAGTAATGTAAAGGAACATAGATAATAGATTCTCAAGTCAATTTTCAATATATAAAAGAATATGGATAAATTATTTTCTATCTAAATATTATTTGAAAAATATTTATTTCGAAAAATATAGATTTTTGGATAAATTTTTTATCCTCGAAATAACAGGCCCTAAATGTAAATCACTAACATTATTTATCTATAGATTTATTTTTGACATTGTAGCAATGCATGAGATCTTTCTCTATAAATAGGAGCATCATAAAAGCAATATTTATATGATACAGATTATAACAAGAATTATATTACCTCTTGGAGTCATTGGGCTGTGCTATAGAAAAATAAAACTTGGTGCTAAATGTACAAAATTAGGGGGGATCAAGTATCTACTTCAAATACCATTAAGAATTCGAAATATATACTAAAAAAGAAAATGTCGGGAGGTCTAGTAGTGAGCGCAATGAAATATAAATTATGCTCAATTATGAACATCAAAAGCTTCAATTTTGTTCTACCAAAAATAACAAAAAAAGATCTTCAACTCTGCTGCCTTTCAATGCCAAAGTAGGAACTCTTTTATCTATTTTACAATAGAACAAACGCAAAAATGAAATAAGGCTACATTAGATAGAAAAGACCCTCGAATGATTCTATATATTCATTTTGATTTATCGACAATCATGACTAAATTGATGTTTCTTCAACATTTCTAAAGTAGTTTTTACATAGTTCAAAATTGGAGCATTGTCTAAATATATAGTGGACAATCTTAGTGACATTACAATGAGTTAATAAAATATCAACAGAGTCCACTGAAATTTTCAAATTAGCAGTCGGACTCAAAAAAAAAAAAAAAAGGGTAGGAAAAAGAAAAGAAAGTGTGGATCATTGATCTATACTTCTTCCTTTGCCTTCACCATTTTTATGATTGATTTCAATTTTCACCAACCTAGGCGCCAGCCCACTAATTCAATGGGCTCAGCCTTCCATAAAGCAGACTTAACTTGCCATAATCCTTCAAAACATAACTTTAACATTGGGATTGCAATATACTTGCCTTAAGAATCAAATGAACCTGGATAACTCATTTGACATAGAGAACCAAGAGTTTCCACCGGGAATCCAAGTAATCAGGTCAAAATAGAGATGTTTCAATTGTCTATCTCTATCAAAGGAACTGAAAGAGCCCAAATCATATCCAGCCTAGGGCCCAAAAACTTGATTTTGTTGCTCAACAGTAAGCTCACCCCAACCAATCTTGGTTTGAGGGTTACCACCACCCACAAGAGCAAAAAAAGGGATGGTTGTATGCGCCATTAAACCGGTGCTTATTTATTTAATTATCTTTCAAAAAGTAAAATATAAAAACATATCATTTCAATAGGCAGAAATTTGCATGTAACCACTTATACCGTGATGTGATAATTTTGTCATCATAAGCCTAGTTTGTCCTGCTAACAAATAATCCAACTCACCAATAAACTATGTTGCCTACCATGATACAATCTTTAGAATTTTCAAGGTGTATATTTTGAAATTTGATGTCAATGGTGTACAAGCAGCTTTCATTTTTTAACAGAAATAATAAAGAAAGTACCTTGGAGAATGTATATATAAAATTCCTCAGGGGACAAGAGGGTTAAGTAACTATGCTAAATAAGTAAAATTATTTTTTCCAATATATATATATATATATATATGCAAAAATATCAAAGAATAAATGCTTACTTCGAATTACACCAATGCCCCAAGCAACAAGAAGTGGGATTAGGGTAGGATGCAAGTTATGGTCTCTGCTCCTTTCCTTGATAACATGGCAGAGGGAGTATTTGAATGCTTTCGAAGACCAAACATAAATATCTTAGAAGGAATGTTAACTAGAGCTTATGTCCAAAAACAGGATTATTTGAAGCATGTTTTGCCCTTGATCAAGAAGGATTGGGACATAAACTAGCTTAAAAGCCAGCAAACCGAACCATAGGTGTGATAGCCCGGCCCGGCCCACGTAAGAATCCCAGCCAAAACCCAAACGAACAAAAAAAAAAAAAAAAGAGAAAACAGGGGAGAAGACTCCCGAAGGGAGTCTTCTTCCTTCTCTCGCCGGCTCCCAATCGAAGTCGGAGACGAGCTCCTTCCGGTCCTATTTAAGGAGGAGATCCCTCCTCTCTTCCTTCCATCGAAGATTCTAAGCCCGATCGGCGGCAATCGCCGGAAAATTTTTGCGGAAGACCAACCTGTGCCCATCCAATTTGCTCACCGAAAAAACCTCGCCGGCGTCGGAGGTAAGCCTCCTCCCCTTCCATTCTTCTCCCCCTTCCTTCCCGTGCCGATGTGCATGCTCGCCGACCGGAGTCGTCGGATTTTGTTGCAAAAGTAACATTCATTTTTTTGCCGTTCCTCTTTGATTCCGACTCCGGTGGTCACCGCCGACCACCGGGTTTGGCCCCCTCTTGCCGCCGGATCGCCCCCTTCGGCCGCCGACCATCCTCGTGCCGACTGCATAGTCGATCGGCCAACCAATGAGGGGATTAAAGATCTCCTGTTTCGGCCCAAAAGAAACCCACGGGAAAAGAAGAAGAAAAGAAGAAGAAGGAAAAGAAAAGAAAAGAAAAAGAAGGAAAAGAAAAGAAAAGGAAAAGAAAAAGAAAAGAAAAAAAAAAAAGAAAAAGAGAAGAAGAAAAATATAATAATAATAATATCATAATAATAAATAGGATTTTCTCTCCTCTCTCCTTCGTGAATTAATAAATAATGATATAAATAATAAAATATGAGAAAGAGAGTTTCTCTCCCTTCCCTCTCTCTCTTCAGCTTGAACTAGTATTTTCTCTCTCTAGAATTGAACTTTCTCTCTCTACTTTCTCTCTCTAGAATCCTCCCTCTAGATTATTTCTCTCTCCTAAGATTTCTAGAATTTTGAGAAGAATGATGATGAATTTAAATGATTCTCGTGATGAATTTTTGATCTGTGATCGTCGGACGGTACACCGACATCCACTTTGATCAGATCAAGTATTTTTAGATTTTATTTCTCATAATTTTATTAAATTATCCACATGATAATTTCAGCATGATGTAATCTGATCGATTGAATTTGTTGAATCATATTGTCTGAAGAATTCAAGATGAGTTTTCTCTCTCTAAAATATTCTCTCTCTTGATTGATTCTCTCTCTAAAAAGGTTAGTGAATGAAGAAATTTCTTTTAATAGTCCTGATCTGATTCTAATGAAGAACCCTGATCCATGGTTGTCAGATAGCGTACTAGCACCTACTTTAACCAGACCATGACTCTTTAGATTTGATCATCCATGATTTCGATCTAGCCATGACTTGATTTGATCATGTTAATTTCACCAATCGAGATATTGGACCAATCGTAATGTTGGATTGTGTCACCTGATCAATTCGAATTGTACCTCATGAATTCTCTCTCCTCTGATTTTCTCTCTCCACTTGATTTTATGAAATCGATGAAGAAACCTCGGTCCTATCACTTCGAATCCGATTTGATCTGATAGTCAAACTTTGGATCGTTTAGGTCCTAATTAGATTTTGATTAGATGAAATTAGATGATCGGACCCAATCTAAACCGTTGAAATATGGTATTCGTATTCTTTCTAATTATTGAAATTGATTCTGTATAGGATTGTGGATGTTTGATCATGGGATATCGTGATATGATCTACGAACAGAATTTTTGAAAGAAAATTTATAGAATTATATGGATTTATTGGAATGCGTTCGAGGTAAGTAATGTTTCATTTTTTTTAGATTTATCGGCAAATTATAATATATTTTTCTGACATGATTTGTGAAATGATGCATGAATTGGATGAATGGTATTTTGTTATGAAAGTATCTTATTTGAAATGTTATGATGAAGTATGATTGAACATATTGATTTCATGATGCATTATATTGATTGATTTCGATACAATATAATTATATATTTTACTATCGAAATTAAAATATAAAATATGATTTATGAAGAATTATGATATAAGAAACAATATGAATTGGCAACCTGACTATGCAAAAGACCCCGCCAATGGGGGCATATACGTTGGCAATTGATTGTCCTGAGGGTTTATGTCACCAGCGAGACCAGCGACATGTCACCAGAGAGACCAGCGACAAACCGCAAACGAGACCAGCAGTTCCAAAGGAGATGGCTGTCAGATGATTCGCAGCCTACTGCAAGCAGATACGCGGTATTATGACCCTGCCACAGGAAAAATGTGGTCATAGCTCATGGTTAACGAAAAGAATTTAAGAACGAAAAAAATTAAAATTTCGAAAGAAACTTGAATTTTCGAAAAAGAAATGAATTTGGCATGAATTATGATTGCATAATTGAAATTGATTTCGAATTGATGAACTCTATATACTTATTTTCTATAAATGATTATTTACTTAAATGCCTGATGAAATCTGCGTTGGGAATAGTGTCCCAAAGCCAATCGTCAGCCTGTTGACGGTTGTGCTCCTTTTGTATTAGTACATGAATTATAAATAAATAAAAGTTATTTTGGTATTTTTTCATCACAAATGTTTCATCTTCTAATGAACTCCTGTGTTGTGGTGAAGTCCTTAGGACTATTTAGACTCGACAAAGGAGGATTTGTCGTTTAGTCCTTAAACATGTTCGCGACCAAATGATACGTTGTTACCAAGGACGACAATATTTATCGAGCATAGGTCGTTGTGTGCCATATGGGTTGGTTGTCCTCATAACCAAAGAGTGTGGAGACACTGGTATGGCATACAGGTGAGATGTAATGGTACATCTGCACTGAACGTGACCAACTCCGGAGCTATTTCTGCTGTCAAGATTTGCTCCGATGGGATATGGGTATAAATGTCCCTCCGACCTGAGACCGCCACGGTGACTTGCAAGCAACTCACTGCACTTAGGCACTGGACTACCTGAATTTCTAATTCAGTGACGGAAGGTTGCTGGGTGTAGTCAAGTACTTGACTTGTCGGTACGTGTGTCAAGATGGGATTGACCACTCCAGTTTAGGAGCTGTGTACAGTCGTGTTTCAATTTAGCAAAACCTTGGCCAGGGTAGTCCTAGTGAGGAGTCACAGGACTAATTGAGTTGAGCACGATTCGGATGATATCATCAGGGTTGACAGTTTAACTCTGAGTCATCCTAAACACAGGGGTCAAAAGGGATGAATTATACGGTAACCATATTCACGTAGGTTCTGAATGTTGCGATTGCGATTATTCGACCTATCCGATCGTCGGGTACCATTGCTAGATGGTCACTTCGATTAGTACAGAAATTGGTTCCTGTGCTACCGGCTTAGGTTCGAACCTGCGGGGTCACACACATTAGAGGTTCCTTTCTGATCTGATGGCTGATTATGAGTCTTATCTATCTGGGACTCTATGATTGAGAATTAGGATTCTCTAATCATGAGTTCCACATATTTTGGATATCAGGGTCAAAATTTTGAATTTCAAATTTTGAATTTGAAATTTGAACTCTTTGATCAGGATTTCATATCGATGGTCTCTGATGCCTGATTGTCCATCAGATTTGGACTCAATATTTATGAGAGGTTTAATTAGTGATTTAATCACTAATTAACTCAATTTGATTGAGTAATTATTTTTTGATCAAGTCCAATTGAATTGGATTCAGTTTGGATTGACCCGATTAGGTTAAATGTTGACCTAATCGCTAAGGTGGTTTAGTCCCTGATTTGATCAGGGGTTAGGTTTAGTTAATTCTTGATTTGATTAGGATTTTATTAAGCCTAATTAAGCCTAATTATGTTGGGTTTAATTTGGTCTAATTGTGCTCAACCTATTTTAAACTAGGTTGGCTCAATTTGAATCAAACCACCTTGTTTTAAATTCCCTGCGTCACCCAACTTCCTTGCACCCATTTGAATTCACGAGAAGAAACTTCTCGTGAAATTTTTCTCACGTAAAACTCTTCCCCACGTCCTCATTTGTGTGCCATATGGATGGATAAATTAATTAGTTAGCCATTCAAATTCAAAGCATGTTTGAATTTGAATGGATAACTTATCACTTGCCCTTTCATCCTTATCCATTTTGTGCGCCACATTACTTACACGAGAAAAGGTTTCTCATGAAACTTTTTCACGCACAAAGAACCACGCCCCTTCTCTTCTCACGCCCAAAAGGATAGGGATAAGTTGGTTTTCGTTTGAATTCAAATTTGATTTGAATTCAAATGTGTAACCTCTTGTCTTTATCCTCTCACGCGGATAAGACACGTTTGACGTTGTTTTAAAAAGAGGAGAAAGGTGGGACGTGCGTAAAAAAATTAGGAGAGAAACTTTGGGGTGTGAGGAAGGCTTCTGCGCAAGGTGAAGGTCCAAAACCTTCCGAGAGAAAAAGAAAGAAAAGAGAGAAAATTGGGCGCAGGGTTTTTGGTGTGTACCCTAGGGTTTCTACCTAGGGTTCGGGAAGTGAGATTGGTGTGCCACGAGTGTTGTGAGTCCACCAAATTTTAGAGAGAGATCCATCAGCCTCTCAAGTAACTATGCAGACGATCCAGAGCATCCGAGAAGTCGGCACATATCGATCGAAGGAGTTCGATCAACATCTGCCATCAAAAGGGTGAAATCACGAACTAGCATTCGTGAGGAGCTGATCAGACGGGAGCTTCGTGTGGACGATCCGCAGAGGTCAGACAGTTGGATGGCTGCGATGTGACGATCAGAGCCCTCCGACGGTGATCAGATTGCGGTGATCGACTACCCGCAAAAGGTGATGTGTTCTGAACACAGTACTGTAAAACGTTTCTGATTCAAATTTGAATTTCAAATTTAAATGCATGCTGTTGTATCATATTTAGATCCTAGTGTAGGGTTAATTAGTATTAATTAATGAGATTAATTAATAATTTCACTGTAAAATAGTAATTTTGAAAAAATTTTAAAATTACCATTTTGCCCCTGCACTAAATTTTCGCTTCAATTGGTATCAGAGCAGGTTCTAGAATATGATATACATATGCATGCGTAGATTAAGGTGTAATCTATAAGTTTAAATTTGAAATTCAAAATTTGAAATTCGAAATTCAAAAAGATTTGAAATTTAAAATTTGTTAGAAGTTTCAAATTTGAAATTCAAAATTTGAAATTTGAAATTTGGTTGAAATCTCAAATTTGAAATTTGAAATTTGAAATTCGAAATTTAAAATTTGAAATTCAAAATTCAAAATTTAAAATTTGAAATTTGGTTGAAATCTCAAATTTGAAATTTAAAATTTGAAATTCAAAATTTAAAATTTAAAATTCAAAATTCAAAATTTAAAATTCAAAGATTGAAAATTCAAAATTTGAAATTTGGTTGAAATCTCAAATTTGAAATTTAAAATTTGAAATTTGAAATTTGAAATTCAAAATTTAAATTTTGAAATTTGTATATTTAGATATACATGATCCAAGTAGCAAGTAATCTAATTGGGTTGGTTGCCATGGCCGTCCGATCATAGGAGAAAAGTAGGGTTTAAAGGCCCTCTCTTCCCATTCGATGGGGTCTCCTATGGCGGTAGGGGTGCCGATGCAATTATATCCCATGCCGATGAAGCAGCGAAAGGACTTAATTAAGAAATTTATCATGAATGTGTTAGATTAGATCTAAAAGAAAATTTATGATTTATTTTGAGTTATTTTCTGTTATAAAATGAGCAATAGAATTGCTGTTTATGAAATGTGCTGACCCATTTGTGAAATGAGTTAACACATTTGGTGAACAGAAAATAAAATCTTTCAAATTTGAAAATTATTTTCGAAATGCCAAACCCTGACCCATCAGCCCAAGTACTTAATTAAAAGAATTAAGTGTTGTCTAGTAGGTCTAGAATTGTGAATTAAGACCTAAGACAATTGCATAAACTTTTGGGTCAATGGGTTAGATGAATTAGGTCCATAATTGGGTTAGACCTATGGTTAGTTTAAAAAAATGGACTAATTGGAGTAATTGGTCAAATCTAATCAAAAGTTGAATTAGATTAGGTCAAGGATACTCTAGACTCAACTTCAATAGTTGTAGTTGAATGGGTCCATGTCTTTAACTAGACCAAGATGGACTTAATTCATGGCTACGCGGTGGAGCTCTATTTACTAAGTTGATCAAAATTAAAACTAATGAACCGGTTGGTGTCTAAGGTAAGTTCGACAGTTTTGACCAGTGGTTCTTAAGCGGGAGCTACTCGCATTGATTCGATCATTGACGAGTTAATGGCAAATCCCCACCACTGATCTCACTTACCTGGCCAATCTGGTAAGTTAGATTTTGATTAGATCACTTGGTGATTAGAGCTCACTCATGTCATTAGGTAAATCAGTATGACTGATTTAGGTGCTCCTAATGCCAGCTTTAATTAAATCTTTTTTAATCTGACTTGGTGAAGTCAGTGGGAGGATTGAAATTGGCTGGATGATTTCTTCTCTACTATTCTTTAATAAAATTCTCAAAATTATTAGGTCCCTAAAATGATTAAGTTATAATGATAACTAAGTCATAGCCTCCCATTAAGTGAATGATAATGAGTCCATTAGTTCAATGATCATTGGAGGCCCAAAGGCCTGGTGCTCATTGGCTAATGAAATTATTATT
Source organism: Elaeis guineensis (assembly GCF_000442705.2). Taxonomy (NCBI): domain Eukaryota; kingdom Viridiplantae; phylum Streptophyta; class Magnoliopsida; order Arecales; family Arecaceae; genus Elaeis; species Elaeis guineensis. The sequence continues at coordinate 128,159,277 of NC_025998.2, forward strand.
CATAATATGATAATTTGATTGAGTCTTTCTGATGGTGGTTAGGTTGGCCGACCAAAGTCGGGCCTGATCATTTATTGGTCCGATTCACTAAATTAAGTCATGTTAATGGTTGGACCTAACCAGATCTTTTCAGTGGAGGCCAAAGCCTACTGATTAGGTTCTGGGGCAAAATAAATTACTAGAAGTTGTTTAGAGAAACAACTGGTTAAGAACCTACCCATAGATGCACATGGGTTGACCAACCAAAGTTGGGCTCGTGTGTAGTCTGTGTGGATTCTAGTACCCATTAAGGAATTAAAGTAATTCTTCGAATTGGAGGATGAGGCTACCAGTTCGTAAAAATATTGAGAAAAACTTTAGACTAAAGTCCAAGTCTTTAGTATTAATTTATGTACTAATAGAGGTCTCGTTTTCCTCTAAGCAGCTATGGCCACTACCCTGTCGCTCCGGTCATTATTAGATAATGACAAGCTCATGGGACCCAATTGCGATAGCTGGTATCGAAAATTGAAAATCGTCCTTGAGCATGAACGGATCCTTTATGTAGTAACGGATCCAGCACCTGAGGAGCCAGCTCCGAACGCTAGTAAAGCGATCCGAGACACTTACTTGAAGTGGCTCAATGACCACACCACCGTTCGATGTATTATGCTGGCAGCAATGAATGACGAGTTCAGCCGAAGGTTTGAGAACGCCCAGCCACAGGAGATGCTTCAAATGTTGAACGACTCCTTTGGCACGCCTGACGACGTTGAAAGGCACAAAACTAGTTGTGCTATTTTCAATGCTCAGATGAGGGATGGGGCCTCAGTCACTGATCATGTACTGTATATGATCGAGATGATTGAGCGCCTAAGCAAATTGGGCTTTCCTCTGCACGAGCAGCTCGGTAAGGATGCGATCCTTAATTCCTTGCCCAAATCCTTCCTCCCATTCCTTACTCATTTTCGAATGACAAAGCCTGCAGTAAACTACCACGGATTGTTGGGGTTGCTGCAGAACTTTGAGAAGGATCACCAACTCCATAAGGAGTCGGTGAATGTAGTGGGAGGGTCTTCTTCTCGTCGTCAACCCTTTGGGAAGGGGAAGAAGAACAAGAAGAAGAAAAATAAGAAGGTGCAATCTCATGCTGGGACAGTAGCACGGGGTCAGACCAAGAAGCGCAAGCATGACCAGAGCCAGGTGGAGTGCTTCTTTTGCAAGAAGCACGGGCATTGGAAGAGGAACTGTCCTCAATACATTGCCTCCCTGGACCCGAACAGGCCAAAGAAGAAGCAAGGTAATTATATGATAACTCCTTGCAACTTTTCGATTTGTGATACTACTGCCTGGGTATTGGATACCGGAAGTCCTTATCATATTTGTAATTCGATGCAGGGTCTGCAGGTCAGTAGGAGATTTGATGAAGGCGAGAGGTTCCTGAATGTTGGAGATGGAAGCAAAGTTCCAGTTCTAGCTTTAGGAATCATGAGTCTTGTAATCAATTCTCGTAATGTAATTCTGAGTGAATGTCACTATTGTCCAAGTTTTTTATTAAATATTATTTCTGTAGGCCTTTTGGCCATGTATGGTTATGATTTTTTAATAAAAAGAAATATTTGTAATATCATTTTGAATGGTGTTACAATATTTGTTGGATAATTAAATAATGGAATTTACTTACTATCACAGCCTGTTAATGTGGTTCAAAAATTCGGTAAACGCTCTAGAATAGATAATGTGTCAGAAGTCTACCTTTGGCACTGTAGGCTAGGTCATATCAATAAGAACAGGATAAACAGGTTGGCTCAAGAAGGAATTCTTGAAGTTAGTGATTGTGAATCACTTCCAACCTGTGAGTCCGGTCTTCTTGGAAAGATGACCAAGTCACCTTTTACTGGAAAAGGTGAGCGGGCCAGTGAACTCTTAGGTCTGGGACATTCTGATGTATGTGGACCCATGAGCTCAAGTGCAAGAGGTGGATTTTTCTACTTCATAACCTTCACAGACGACCTATCTAGGTATGGGTATGTCTATTTAATGAAGCATAAGTCGGAATCATTTGAAATGTTCAAACTATTCTGAAATGAGGTAGAAAAACAAACTGGAAAGTGTATTAAAACTCTTCGATCTGATCGAGGAGGTGAATACCTTTCCAATGAGTTTCTGACGTATCTAGGGGAGAATGGGATTCTCTCTCAGTGGACTCCTCCTGGAACACCACAGCATAATGGTGTGTCTGAAAGGAGGAATCGGACCCTGTTAGACATGATTCGATCCATGATGGGGTTTGCTGGTCTGCCAATCTCCCTTTGGGGATATGCGCTCGAATCGGCTTGTTACCTTCTAAATAGAGTTTCGAGTAAGTCTGTAGCCAAAACGCCATATGAGATATGGATAGGACGTAAGCCAGTACTCTCGCACCTTAGGGTTTGGGGGTGTCCGGCTTATGTTAAACGTTTAATTACAGACAAGCTTGGACCTAGGTTTGACAAGTGTAATTTTATAGGGTACCCAAAAGAGACCGAAGGGTATTATTTCTACCTTGCTGATGAGCAAAAGGTGTTTGTCAGTCTTAAGGCAATCTTTTTAGAAAAGGAGTTCCTTAGTGAAGGAACTGTTGCCTCTAAAGTCGAACTTGACGAAGTTCGACAGGTGAAAAAACTGACACATGTTACTGAACCTGAACCGGATTTGATTAGATCAGATCCGGAGCCCATTGATTATGCACCCTTAAGGCGGTCTGGTAGAGTACCACATCAACCGGACAGATACTATGGTTTCTTGATCCAGGATGGTGATCCTATCGAACTTGATGAAAACGATGAGGATCCGATCACCTACATGGATGCAATGCAGAGACCTGACTCTGAGAAATGGCTAGAGGCCATGAAATCCGAAATGGAGTCTATGAAGGTCAACGATGTGTGGACATTGGTTGACCCACCCGAAGGAGTAAAACCCATAGGGTGTAAGTGGATCTTCAAAAGAAGAGGGGCGCAGACGGAAAGGTGGAGACCTATAAAGCCCATCTGGTTGCCAAGGGATATCGTTAACGTTATGGTATAGACTATGACGAGACGTTTTCTCCTGTGGCAATGCTCAAATCCATTCGGATTATGCTTGCGATAGCTGCCCATCTGGACTATGAAATCTGGCAGATGGATGTGAAGACAGCTTTCCTAAACGGAGAGCTAGACGAAGAGGTGTATATGATACAACCTGAAGGGTTCACATCCACAGATGAGTCTAAGGTGTGCAAGCTACAGAGGTCCATTTATGGACTTAAGCAGGCATCTCGGAGTTGGAACATACGTTTTGATAGGACGATCAAAACGTATGGCTTCGTTAAGAACGGAGAAGAACCCTGCATTTATAAGTGGGCTAATGGTCCATCAGTAGTATTTCTTGTATTGTATGTGGATAACATTCTCTTAATCGAGAATGATGTCCCTGCATTACAGGGAATAAAGATTTGGCTATCGTCACAGTTCTCCATGAAGGATCTGGGAGAAGTTTCCTACATCCTACGGATGAGGATCTATAGGGATAGATCCAAAAAGTTGCTTGGCTTATCCCAGTCCACGTACATTGATACTATGCTGAAAAGGTTCAGCATGGAAAATTCCAAGAAAGGCTATCTACCGATAGGCCATGGAATTTTTCTCTCGAAGAGGGATTGTCCGACAACACCTCAAGAGAGAGAGCGTATGGGTAGGATCCCATATGCTTCGGCAGTGGGATCTATCATGTACGCCATGACATGTACACGATCAGATGTGGCATACTCATTAGGGGTAGTGAGTAGATACCAATCTGATCCAGGAGAGAATCACTGGAAGGTTGTTAAAACCATCCTGAAGTATTTGAGAAATACTAAGGATCAGTGGCTTATATATGGTGAATCGGACTGGAGACTTATAGGGTTTACAGACTCTAGTTTCCAGTCTGATCGAGATGATAGCAAGAGTGTGTCAGGATTTATTTTTACCCTTAATGGTGGGGCTGTCTGCTGGAAGAGTTCCAAGCAGCACACTATGGCTGATTCAGTATGCGAGGCGGAGTATATTGCTGCATCAGATGCTGCCAAAGAAGCGGTGTGGCTGAGGAAATTCATCACCGAGCTCGGAGTAGCACCCTCCCTTGTTGGTCCAGTTCTGCTCTACTGCGACAGCTCTAGAGCCATTGCTCAGGCGAAGGAACCAAAGGCACACCAGCGGACGAAGCATATTCTGCGCCGCTACCATCTCATCCGGGAGATCGTGGATCGAGGTGACGTCGACCTTCAGAAGATCGACGGGAAGGAGAACCTGACCGACCCATTCACTAAAGCCATTGCGGTGAAGGAGTTCAACGACTACAAGTCGAAGATGGGTATTAGATACTGCACCGATAGGCTTTAGGCCAAGTGGGAGATTGTTGGGAATAGTGTTCCAAAGCCAATCGTCAGCCTGTTGACGGTTGTGCTCCTTTTGTATTAGTACATAAATTATAAATAAATAAAAGTTATTTTGATTTTTTTTCATCACAAATGTTTCATCTTCTAATGAACTCCTGTGTTGTGGTGAAGTCCTTAGGACTATTTAGACTCGACAAAGGAGGATTTGTCGTTTAGTCCTTAAACATGTTCGCGACCAAATGATACGTTGTTACCAAGGACGACAATATTTATCGAGCATAGGTCGTTGTGTGCCATATGGGTTGGTTGTCCTCATAACCAAAGAGTGTGGAGACACTGGTATGGCATACAGGTGAGATGTAATGGTACATCTGCACTGAACGTGACCAACTCCGGAGCTATTTCTGCTGTCAAGATTTGCTCCGATGGGATATGGATATAAATGTCCCTCCGACCTGAGACCGCCACGGTGACTTGCAAGCAACTCACTGCACTTAGGCACTGGACTACCTGAATTTCTAATTCAGTGACGGAAGGTTGCTGGGTGTAGTCAAGTACTTGACTTGTCGGTGCGTGTGTCAAGATGGGATTGACCACTCCAGTTTAGGAGCTGTGTACAGTCGTGTTTCAATTTAGCAAAACCTTGGCCAGGGTAGTCCTAGTGAGGAGTCACAGGACTAATTGAGTTGAGCACGATTCGGATGATATCATCAGGGTTGACAGTTTAACTCTGAGTCATCCTAAACACAGGGGTCAAAAGGGATGAATTATACGGTAACCATATTCACGTAGGTTCTGAATGTTGCGATTGCGATTATTCGACCTATCCGATCGTCGGGTACCATTGCTAGATGGTCACTTCGATTAGTACAGAAATTGGTTCCTGTGCTACCGGCTTAGGTTCGAACCTGCGGGGTCACACACATTAGAGGTTCCTTTCTGATCTGATGGCTGATTATGAGTCTTATCTATCTGGGACTCTATGATTGAGAATTAGGATTCTCTAATCATGAGTTCCACATATTTTGGATATCAGGGTCAAAATTTTGAATTTCAAATTTTGAATTTGAAATTTGAACTCTTTGATCAGGATTTCATATCGATGGTCTCTGATGCCTGATTGCCCATCAGATTTGGACTCAATATTTATGAGAGGTTTAATTAGTGATTTAATCACTAATTAACTCAATTTGATTGAGTAATTATTTTTTGATCAAGTCCAATTGAATTGGATTCAGTTTGGATTGACCCGATTAGGTTAAATGTTGACCTAATCGCTAAGGTGGTTTAGTCCCTGATTTGATCAGGGGTTAGGTTTAGTTAATTCTTGATTTGATTAGGATTTTATTAAGCCTAATTAAGCCTAATTATGTTGGGTTTAATTTGGTCTAATTGTGCTCAACCTATTTTAAACTAGGTTGGCTCAATTTGAATCAAACCACCTTGTTTTAAATTCCCTGCGTCACCCAACTTCCTTGCACCCATTTGAATTCACGAGAAGAAACTTCTCGTGAAATTTTTCTCACGTAAAACTCTTCCCCACGTCCTCATTTGTGTGCCATATGGATGGATAAATTAATTAGTTAGCCATTCAAATTCAAAGCATGTTTGAATTTGAATGGATAACTTATCACTTGCCCTTTCATCCTTATCCATTTTGTGCGCCACATTACTTACACGAGAAAAGGTTTCTCATGAAACTTTTTCACGCACAAAGAACCACGCCCCTTCTCTTCTCACGCCCAAAAGGATAGGGATAAGTTGGTTTTCGTTTGAATTCAAATTTGATTTGAATTCAAATGTGTAACCTCTTGTCTTTATCCTCTCACGCGGATAAGACACGTTTGACATTGTTTTAAAAAGAGGAGAAAGGTGGGACGTGCGTAAAAAAATTAGGAGAGAAACTTTGGGGTGTGAGGAAGGCTTCTGCGCAAGGTGAAGGTCCAAAACCTTCCGAGAGAAAAAGAAAGAAAAGAGAGAAAATTGGGCGCAGGGTTTTTGGTGTGTACCCTAGGGTTTCTACCTAGGGTTCGGGAAGTGAGATTGGTGTGCCACGAGTGTTGTGAGTCCACCAAATTTTAGAGAGAGATCCATCAGCCTCTCAAGTAACTATGCAGACGATCCAGAGCATCCGAGAAGTCGGCACATATCGATCGAAGGAGTTCGATCAACATCTGCCATCAAAAGGGTGAAATCACGAACTAGCATTCGTGAGGAGCTGATCAGACGGGAGCTTCGTGTGGACGATCCGCAGAGGTCAGACAGTTGGATGGCTGCGATGTGACGATCAGAGCCCTCCGACGGTGATCAGATTGCGGTGATCGACTACCCGCAAAAGGTGATGTGTTCTGAACACAGTACTGTAAAACGTTTACTGATTCAAATTTGAATTTCAAATTTAAATGCATGCTGTTGTATCATATTTAGATCCTAGTATAGGGTTAATTAATATTAATTAATGAGATTAATTAATAATTTCGCTGTAAAATAGTAATTTTGAAAAAGTTTTAAAATTACCATTTTGCCCCTGCACTAAATTTTCGCTTCAATCTGTTGAAAAGTGATTATTGCTTACTGGGCTGTCTAGCTCATTACCTCCTATTTTTATTATTTTTACAGATGTTGAGGAATTAAGATGATACAAGATATAAATGGAAGAGTGATCAGAAGCAGAATCCCTATACTTTTATTTTAGGTTGAAAGTCTTATTGAATTTGATGTAAGGCCTATGAATCATTGTTGAATTTATTGAGATATTAAAGAAAAAAAATTTAGGTCGTTATGTTTTGGATTTAAATTATTGACTAATTATTCCGCTGTTGTTTTAAGATAACATGATAAGATGCCTTGCATGCTTATGGAAAGAGTTTTCTATGAGTATGTGACGGTTGCCATGACCCTCGATTCACAATCTCGAGTCGGGGGCGTGACAATTAAAGTGGTATCAGAGCATAAGTAGATGAATTATGAAACATAGAATCAGATATAGAATGAGTGTAAGTAGATAGACACCAGGGACATTATAGTGTAGATCTTTGATGATTGTAGTGAGAGAAATATTTATAAATTTTGATTAAACATTGAGATTATGTATAAAAGGATCACAAGAGATTATGACATATAGAATTTGAAATATGATGGATGATCTATTGATCATGATATGATTAGTTAGATCTTGATCGAAAGTAATCACAAAAGGATTGATATAAAATTTTATTGTGCATTATAGTTATTAATTTGATCATTGGTTATTCAAGTGAATCGTAAGTTCAAATTCGATGTGAGAATAATACTATGATATTACTTCTAGTTGAGAAGTTGACTATTATTGGTAAGATAAAGATTTAATAATAAAATGTTGTTCCAGAATGGGCTAAGAGAGTTTTTTTTTATGATACTTAATTGGAATATTTATCGAAATTGAACTTGGTATGTGAATTATATATAAAGTGATATATTAGGATAAATGCATATTTGAGGATATTACAAAGAAACCTATTTCTTATTGATGAAATCGATTATGAGGTTGTAGAATATTCATCGTACTGGAACCTTTAATCATCATCCTTAGATCTAGATAATAGATCTTATTATGTCTCTTGGAGACTCATGATGTGTATGAAATTTTAATTTAAAGATTTCGTATCTAAGTTGATCAAGAGATTTTCTGATATTATTGTTGAGATTGTTAATAAAAAATTGATATCTTCAGATTAAGAAAAAAAAGATCTGATTTATATTTATTTCAGATTAAGGGATCCATGTGAATTTATAATTTAGAAATTTTGGATTTAAGAATTGATATGGAGTTCCTTTGTTTTTTTGTTAATAAGGTCCCTAATTGAATCTACTATTAAATGGAGATTTGATTTTTTTGAAACTTGTATGATTGTTATGAAAGGATATTTGATAGATATTGAAGATCCTGATGATAAAAATTTTAGAAAAAAAATATAAAATAATGATTTAAAATTCTTATATATTCTGATTATGTTCAAAACTTGGTGGAGCATCGAAGGATTTTCTCGTTACTTTGACTTATAAAGATTTTGATTTGAAAAATTATCAAATTGAATTTAAATGAGAGTTAAGATTTGATTCATATTGATTATAGTAAATCTATATGATGGTTTTAAATATGATATTGGACTTAAGGGTTAATCAAGATTATTGTACACCAGTAAAAGTATGAATGAGAATCGAAAGTTAATCTTTAACTTCAATTAAAATTTAAAATTTTAGATCTTTTCTATTGATAAGATAAAAAAATAATTTTATCAAAATTTTTTTAAGTGAAGCTAAGAAATTTTGATTGTTAGATCAGAATGCGCAGCGGAAGCATGGTAATCTGGATTATTTTGAGTAAGTCAGGAATGTTGACCCTTTAAGTCAAAGAATTATGATAGATGATATGGTTTGATACAAAAAAAATTTTATTGATATTAGAAAAAATAATATTTTAAAATTTTGAATTATCTTAGATATCCTAATATGATTTTTAAAAGTAGTACTTTCACCTACTATGCTACAAAAATAATTATTATCCTAATTCTAGGATGAGTGGATTTTTATTTTTTGATTTTAGATTTAGAATATTTAGAGATAAATTTTTTTTATCCTAGAATTAAATTTTATGATTCTCTATTTATTAGAAAGAATTTGAGATTGTTTATTGAATAATGATTTTGATCTTAGAGTATTATACTCAAATTTTATCTTCAGAGTATAATAAAATTTGAAGTTTGAACTCTTTTGATTATTATTATTTCTCTAACTAAATGAAAGAGATTGAGGTTATCTATTGATATTGACGATTGTTCTACAAAAGATGAATTGGAGTTATTTATAATTTAATTTGATAATGAATCGATTAATTAAGAGCTGTTAATATTTAGATAAAGAAAATTGATATACTTACTTAGAATAGAGACATTGATTTTGATTATAAGAAAAATATAGTTTTGATTTAGATTAATTTTTGAGTTATTAATTTTTATTATGGAATGACTTAATGATAAAAATTTACTTCAAGAATTAGAATATTTAAGAGTTTGAGGGTTTGAGTAAGAAAATTTCGATAACTAAAAATAGTAATATTGATTCAATCAACAATGGTGATATTGATCTTTATGAAATGACTTAATGATGAAGTTGTATCGAGAATAAAATATCAAAAGTTCGAGAATGAGATTGAAATGATAAATCTTCAACCTATGAAAGTACGAATAAGAGAAAATATTTTTAAATTTTGATTGATTTGGATGTCATCATATGATTCATAGAAGTATGTTTTCCTATCTTATGATGGGTTGAAATTAAGAGTGGTTAATATTTTGAAATAAATAAATAAATAAATGAATGATGATGAATGAAGTTCTTATGCAAGAATAGAGACATTGACCTTCTTCTATTTACAAGAGATAGATTTGATTTGAGTCATGAGATATTGAACATTATTTTACAGAAAATGAGATCATAATTTTGAAATCTTGAAATATTAAAAATCTTTGAGATGTTGATCTTGATAAATAAGAAAATGGATGGTTCCGTTCAGATCGATATTTGATGTATCGATTTTTTTCTTATGAAATGATTTAAGAATGAATTTATATCAAGAATTAGAATATTTGTGGATGAGATTCAAGTACGAAACTATGAAGACTCAAGCAAGAAAAATTTCGAGGATGAAATTTCTTTTAGAGGAGAAGAATGTGATAGCCCGGCCCGGCCCATGTAAGAATCCCAGCCAAAGCCCAAACGAACAAAAAAAAAAAAGAGAAAATAGGAGAGAAGACTCCCGAAGGGAGTCTTCTTCCTCCTCTCACTGGCTCCCAATCGGAGTCGGAGACGAGCTCCCTCCGGCCCTATTTAAGGAGGAGATCCCTCCTCTCTTCCTTCTACCGAAGATTCTAAGCCCGATCGACGGCAATCGCTGGAAAATTTCCGTGGAAGACCAACCTGTGCCCATCCAATTTGCTGGCCAGAAAAATCGCGCCGGCGTCGGAGGTAAGCCTCCTCCCCTTCCTCTCTTCTCCTCTTTCCTTTTCGTGCCGATGTGCACGCTCGTCGGCGACCGAAGTCGCTGGATTTTATTACAGAAGTAACCTTCATTTTTTTGCCGTTCCTCTTTGATTCCGACGTCGGTGGTCACCGCCGACCATCGGGTTTGGCCCCCTCTTGTTGCCGGATCGCCCCTCTTCGGCCGCCGACCATCCCCGTGCTGACTGCATAGTCGATCGGCCAACCAATGAGGGGATTAAAGATCCCTTGTTTCGGCCCAAAAGAAACCCACGGGAAAAGAAGAAGAAAAGAAGAAGAAGAAGAAGGAAAAGAAAAGAAAAAGAAGAAAAAGAAAAGAAAAAGAAAAGAAAAAGGAAAAAAAAGAAAAAGAGAAGAAGAAAAATATAATAATAATAATATAATAATAATAAATAGGATTTTCTCTCCTCTCTCTTTCGTGAAGAAAAAAAAAGAGAAAGAAAAGAAGAAAGAAAAAAATAAAATAAATTAATTAATAAATAATGATATAAATAATAAAATATGAGAAAGAGAGTTTCTCTCTCTTTCCTCTCTCTTTCTTCAGCTTGAACTAGTATTTTCTCTCTCTAGAATTGAACTTTCTCTCTCTACTCTCTCTCTCTAGAATCCTCCCTCTAGATTATTTCTCTCTCCTAAGATTTCTAAAATTTTGAGAAGAATGATGATGAATTTAAATGATCCTCGTGATGAATTTTTGATATGTGATCGTCGGACGGTACACCGACATCCACTTTGATCAGATCAGGTATTTTTAGATTTTATTTCTCATGATTTTATTAAATTGTCCACATGATAATTTTAGCATGATTTAATCTGATCGATTGAATTTGTTGAATCATATTGTCTGAAGAATTCAAGATGAGTTTTCTCTCTCTAAAATTTTCTCTCTCTAAAATATTCTCTCTCTTGATTGATTCTCTTTCTAAAAAGATTAGTGAATGAAGAAATTTCTTTTAATAGTCCTGATCTGATTCTAATGAAGAATCCTGATCCATGGTTATCAGACAGCGTACTGACACCTACCTTAACCAGATCATGACTCTTTAGATTTGATCATCCATGATTTCGATCTAGCCATTACTTGATTTGATCATGTTGATTTCACCAATCGAGATATTGGACCAATCGTAATGTTGGATTGTGTCACCTGATCAATTCGAATTGTATCTCATGAATTCTCTCTCCTCTGATTTTCTCTCTCCATTTGATTTTATGAAATCGATGAAGAAACCTCAGTCTTATCACTTCGAATCCGATTTGATCTGATAGTCAAACTTTGGATCATTTAGGTCCTAATTAGATTTTGATTAGATGAAATTAGATGATCGGACCCAATCTAAACCGTTGAAATATGGTATTCGTATTCTTTCTAATTATTGAAATTGATTCTGTATAGGATTGTGGATGTTTGATCATGGGATATCGTGATATGATCTATGAACAAAATTTTTGGAAGAAAATTTATAGAATTATATGGATTTATTGGAATGCCTTCGAGGTAAGTAATGTTTCATTTTTTTTAGATTTATCGATAAATTATAATGTATTTTTCTGACATAATTTATGAAACGATGCATGAATTGGATGAATGGTATTTTGTTATGAAAGTATCTTATTTGAAATGTTATGATGAAGCATGATTGAACATATTGATTTCATGATACATTATATTGATTGATTTCGATACTACATGATTATATGTTTTACTATCGAAATTAGAATATGAAATATGATTTATGAAGAATTATGATATAAGAAACATTATGAATTGGCAACTTGACTATGTAAAGGACCCCGCCAATGGGGGCATATACGTTGGCAATTGATTGTCCTGAGGGTTTATGTCGCCAGCGAGACCAGCGACATGTCGCCAGAGAGACCAGCGATAAACCGCCAGCGAGACAGGCGGTTCCAAAGGACATGGCTGCCAGATGATTCGCAGCCTACCGCAAGCAGATACGTGGTATTATGACCCTGTCACAGAAAAAATGTGGTCATAGCTCATGGTTGACGAAAAGAATTTAAGAACGAAAGAAATTGAAATTTCGAAAGAAACTCGAATTTTCGAAAAAGAAATGAATTTGGCATGAATTATGATTGCATAATTGAAATTGATTTCGAATTGATGAACTCTATATGCTTATTTTCTATAAATTATTATTTACTTAAATGCCTGATGAAATCTGTTGAAAAGTGATCATTGCTTACTGGGCTGTCTAGCTCATTACCTCCTATTTTTATTGTTTTTACAGATATTGAGGAATTAAGATGATACAAGATATGAATGGAAGAGTGATCAGAAGCAGAATCCCTGTACTTTTATTTTAGGTTGAAAGTCTTATTGAATTTGGTGTAAGGCCTATGAATCATTGTTGAATTTATTGAGACATTAAAGAAAAAAAATTTAGGTCGTTATGTTTTGGATTTAAATTATTGACTAATTATTCCGCTGTTGTTTTAAGATAACATGATAAGATGCCTTGCATGCTTATGGGAAGAGTTTTCTATGAGTATGCGGCGGTTGCCATGATCTTCGATTCACAATCTCGAGTCGGAGGCGTGACAATAGGAAGGTCTGTTCTGAGATCCAATTAATTATTTTGAATATATAAAAACCAAGAAGTACTTAATTGTATGAATAGGTTGTATCTTTGGGCATGTTCACAAATCACCACTGTTCCACAATTTTTTTGAGCTGGACTAAAGTACTTACTAATCTTTTCTCTTAGACAGCCAATAAGCCTTGAAGGATATATATTCTAATAAAAGGAAAAGAAGCCAATATCCCCTCTATTATGGTTGAAGGAAAAGATAACACAACCACAGCCGCCCATGCTTCATTTTTTTTTGGTGCATTGGATATGCAAGATATTTTGTAGGTGTGGACCCTAAAAGTGTAGCAAGGAAAGTGGGCTGGTGATCACCTTAACTCTTTTATCATGAAGCAAACTACTTGTTCTTCATTTATGGGCTTTCAATCCCGATTATGATACTGCCAAAATAGTATACTCTTTGAAATGAACCATATAAGCAAGTTTGGGTTTGATATAAACACTTTGGTTATAAATAGATTTGGCTGGATTGCAATAGTTTATTGAATAAATCGAGTTCAATTAAAGTTCGGACATAATTAAGCTATCCAGACTTGTTTAATAATCAGACAAAGTCGAATCAACTTGTTTATGATCCATTTAAATCCATTTATGATCTATTTATTCATGATAAATAAGATTTACAAAACAAAAGAAAAAAAATTGACCCGACTTTGCTTAGTCTTTTAAACAGATCATGCAAGCCAAGTAGGGTAATTAAGATTTAGATAGGCAGTTTTCTCTAAAACTTTTTTGTCAACTTGACTTGATCCGGTATCCAACTTGATCTCATCAATTGACACCCCTGTTTATAGGTATCCCCATTCTATTCTATTGAAAGTACTTTTATTAGCTTAAATCTTGCTTTAGAGATAATTAATAGCAGAACACCATTTAAAAATGAAAGTGCATTTATCATTTGGGATCACAACCATTAATTCGTCCTCTTGCCTAATTACAACAATCCGGTATTTTTTTTTCCTACCAAAAAAAAAAAATCCAATCATTGGATTGTTAGCATTAATACTGTCTCAAATGAGCATGAAAACTTCCAAAAAAAAAAAAAAAAGAAAGAGCATGGATCCTTTCTAATCATTGGATCAGATTCTGTTGCCGGGATTCATCATTCATCATTGTCCAGTAGATACGATGTGTAATATGAATCCAACATCCGAACCTCTTCAATTCATGCGGAGAATCAAAAAAAAAAAAAAAAAATCCAAGAAAATATCTCAACTTCTCCAAAACATCTCAACATTTTGTCATCAGATTCCAACTGGAGTCTAAGGTTATGAACGTTTCTCAGTGATTGACAGCTGGCATCCTTGTAACGTCTCTTTTGACGATCCAAAGGTTTCAGTCTTCCAGCCGGGAGGCGGCGAGTCAGGCCAGCGAGTCACCGTTCCCAGCTCGTAAGTTCGACTCGCCTATCAAATCAAACCCCCCTCGCCTCTTCTCTCTCTCTCTCTCTCTCTCTTCATGGCTTCCTCTCCTCGGTCCTCCTCCTCTCGCGGCCACCGTGGAAGGAGATCCGACATCTACTCCACCGTCGTCATCCATGGCGACGGATCCGACAACGAGGACGGCTCGCCGCCGCAGGACGAGGAGGAGGAGGACGCCTCCTCCCTCCCTCCCCTCCTCCAGCGCGTACCCAAGGACTTCGGCGCCGCCGTTGACGACGACGAGGAGGACGAGGATTCGGGTCTAGGGTTCTCCGGCACCGTCATCGTCAGGCGCGACGCCCGCCCCTCCCCCTCCCCCACCGCCCGCCGGCCTCTCCGCTCCCCTTTCCTGGATCTCCAGCGTGCCAGCCCCCGGAGCCGGTCCGAGACCGATGACCCCTACTCTACTTTCTTGATCCGGTCCACCGTGAGGGCAGGAAGCCCGAGGGAGTCCGTGTCGGGGACCGTCGTCCGGAGGAACGTCGGTAGCGGCGGAGGGGGGTTCGGGTCGCCGTTCATGAGCGGGGTGGTGGAGAGCATGAGGGCGGGGGAGCCGGGAGGGTTCGGCCAGTTCCAGGGGGAGGAGTGGAGGCAGCAGCCGCAGCAGGCGAGAAGGAAGGCATCGGTGAGTTCCGTCCCTGATAGCGTCGCCAAGGAGGATCCATCCACAAAGTATGAACTACTTCACGAGCTCGGTGGGTCTTTGGAAACTTTGTTATTTGTGCTAGCATTAAAAATCTTTGTCATGAGCAGTTGCAGAAGACTGGTTAGTTTGGAGTTCCGAGAACGTTACCTCCACTCGACATTCTTGGATTCTAATTCCGATACTTAAAAGCATATGACCCTGTCCAGGAGGAAAGACTCTTCCTTGAGTGTGTTTAGCTTATTAGGTTTTTGATTCTTGCGGTAAAGGAGCAATCTTTGCGACGGTAGTCCCCGCAAGAATAATGCCTTCCGCTGGAAGTGGTTCCGATTTGATAAATAATGGTACTGTACTACTATGACCAAGTTCAGAAGGATAGAGTATTCCTTAAGCTTGGTAAATCTTTATGTCCTTCCAATATTCCTTTCCCATGAAAATAGCTTCCTTATGATTGAAACTGCTTATCACAGGAAAAATAGTTTCTTTTTCTATCTTAAGACATACTAAGGTTCACTATTCTGGGAATTGTTCTATTTAGTCTGATTGTCTTTGTTCCTCAAGTCCAGAGCCAGTTCCTCAATTTTCACTGCTATCCTCTTGGTTACCTTTCTAATATTTTGAGTACATCTTTCCAAATTGATTGACATTTGAAAGTATTTCACATAAATGCGGTTAAAAAAATTGTCCAAGAAATGCATGACATGAATTGTTTTCTGGTTCAAAATTCATTTTCCATGTGTATGCTGTCAGATAATAAAACTTTCAGTCCTCGAACTTGTTGCATCTGTGCAGCTAGTAGTATTCAATGAAGAATTATCTTGAATTTTATAATGGGTTTGATTTAGATACAAGATTGGTTGTTGTTCATATTCTGTCCTGTTTGATTAGCTTTGCATTTTTATTTTTGGGTGGGGGTGGGGGTGCAGGAAAGGGTTCATATGGTGCAGTCTATAAAGCTAGAGATTTGAAGACTTCAGAGCTTGTTGCTGTCAAAGTCATATCACTGACTGAAGGGGTATGTTTCTTTTCTCATTTTCTCTTGGAAACTTCTCCTATAATTTTCTACATGCATAGTACCAAACCATGATCCACAATGGAAGTGCTGCAAGTGCGCTGAATTAACCTGTTTCTAGTTTAACTGTCCCAAAGATGTTCTGGTCCAACCGAAACCATCTGGACTAGGCCTGAATCAAAACAAAAGTTATCTGTTTCTAGAATGGATCTGATATGAACCATCTGGGACCTAATCTGAACATTAAACAACTTAATTCTAATACAATATGCTTTGCTAACTCAATCTTGCCATCTTTGAGTTTAAGGAACCAATTAGCTGTGAGTAAAGACTTTACGTTAGTTAATCACCATTTCTATTGTTAATGGTAACTCACTGTAGTTGTTCAATGATCTTGTGCAGAATGGGTTGTTGATGATTCTCGTATGTTATAGTTGTTTTTTTTTTTTCTTGCAGGGTGCAGTTGCAAGTAAATAATTCAACATAGATATGTTTCTTATGGTTTTGTGTTGAAGCTGTTCTTGACCTGAAAAACCTCATTAATAAATCAAATCTTGGACACTATAATATGACTTGAATAGAAGATTTTTTTTTGGTCCATCTGATTCAAACATGAATTTAGCATAAACCAAAAGCCTATCTGATTTAAGCTTCTTGCAGCTCCACATAATAACTAAAACTCTGGATACTAGCCATTGTGTTTTAAAAGCCTACAGTCAATGGAGTAAAGTACAATACTTGATGTTGGGAATAAAGTATGATACTTGATATCAGGAACTGGTACTGGAGTTGGGCCATTGATTTTTTTATTGTAAAGAAATTGATATTCTGCCAAGTTGATGGACCTTTTTCTGTCAGATGTGGTCTTCAGACCTTCAACTGAAGCTAAAACTAGAGTTAGTCGACAACTCATGTTTTTATGTTTAAAGTGAAATGTTTGATGCTATTTATTATAAATATTTTAATTAGTTAACAAAGTTATTAGTCCATATTAATGAATTGGTTGGCACCCTCTTGAATTTTCAGTTGAGGTTTGTAGGTTTGATTGTTCTAAAACTTTCGACCAATGGCCTTGGAATACTAAAGTATTTCTATAGTTTGTGCCCTTGAAGAATTGCTAGTGTTAAACTGTGGACGTTTCAGGGTATGCTTTTTGATTGGCTATCTGGGAAGAAAGATTTATTTGGAACTTGAGTGGAAAGAAATTAGCAATTTAATATCCCATAGCAATCTTGTCAATATGTTTGACTTACCCCAACATAACTGACAAATCTCTTCCCCCACCCCACCTCCTTCCCTTTTTCTAATGCTTCAGCTTGCTTCATGTACGGGTCTTCAGCAACCTTAGATCTTCAAATTAATGACCAATGGTACTGATGAATGTATATGATATATTACATTCAAGT
The DNA here is from genome assembly GCF_000442705.2 of Elaeis guineensis. Classification (NCBI taxonomy): domain Eukaryota; kingdom Viridiplantae; phylum Streptophyta; class Magnoliopsida; order Arecales; family Arecaceae; genus Elaeis; species Elaeis guineensis. The sequence goes on from NC_025998.2 coordinate 128,176,788, forward strand.
GATCGATTACATGAGCTTATTTTGAAATATTTCATCTGACAAAATAGTTGCTATTCTATCTAATAATTGTTTCATGAAGACGATAAATTGGATAATGCAAAAAAATATCTCCTAGCTGTTTTCCGGACAATGATCTGTATAAACGGGTAAATTTGTGCTCAGGAAGAGGGATATGAAGAAATCCGGGGAGAAATTGAGATGTTGCAGCAGTGTAGTCATCCCAATGTCGTTCGCTACTTTGGAAGCTATCAAGGAGAGGAGTACCTTTGGGTATGATCATACATTATGACTGCACACTTTTGAACTCTGACATGGATAATTTCCTTTTGTTTTTTAATAGTTTGTGTGGCATCTATTAGAAGTGCAACCTGAACTATTCAACTTATCCTATCAAGCACTTATCCCTTGATGATACTAGCGGCCTTTTTTATTATCTGGTATTCATTAGATTCTGTTATAGAGTAAATCTAACCCATGCTCTTAAGTCTAAAATTATCTGGTTCTTCAAATGCTAGAATCTTGGATTGACAAAAGTATAGTATCTAACAAACTTAATTGATGCATGTTTTCACTTTACATATATAAATCCTACTTCATGTTCTTCCTTGCTTCTGTCTTGATCATCACAACATCATATACAAGAAGATACATAAGAACACATTTATTGCATGTATGTGTACATAATGCTGTATATAAATCTATGTATATCCAATGTTGTGATCTGGATGGAAACATCGAAAGATACCACCTTTAGTACATTCATAAATTTTAGTAAAAACGATACCTTTTCATAAAAAAAAAAAACTGATATTTATATAACAAACTCTGAACAACATAAGACATCATGGGTGAATGCACCAAATGATCTTATTACAATAAAGGCCTTGAAACTAACATTTCACAAGAGTAGATTTAGATCAGTTTTTCCTAAATGTGATGCTAGAATGCTCTAAACATGTAATTCTTCTTTAATATTTTAAATAGATATAAATCAGTTTATATCAAGAATCATTTTCTATAGTTTGTAAAAATGATTAATTGCTTATGATATGCATGCAATCCACACAATATTATATACAAGGTTTTACGTCTCAGCGAGATGGGGGGCATCCTGGCCATCCCATCCTGTTCTTGTGAGAAATGGAACCGAGATAGGTTTGGGACTCCGAAACCCATTCATGCAGAGAGAGAAGAAGAAAGAGGAAATAAGGTAAGGAAGAAAAGATAAAGAAAAGGAAACAATGAAAAGAAAGAAGAAGAAAAATGAAAAAAAAGGAAGGGAGGTGAAAAAGAAAGAAAAAAGAAAGGAAAGAAAGAAAAGTAGAAAAAAGAAAGAGAAGAAGGGAAAAAAAAGGAAAGAAGGAAAAAAAGATGGAGGATATCCCGAGGATGTATGACCAGGATGGGACAGCAAGACGACTTGTCCCATGGAGAAACTGGGACACCTTTGTCCCACGGGATTTAAAACCTTGATTATATATTACAATAGATTTTTTCCTCCAAGAAAATTTATTGATGGAGACAAAATTTTGCCCAAGGTCTTAAACTAGGCAGATTTTTTGGACCTGGTAATCATGCGTAGTTTCCAGTTATCCGTAGTATGGCAAGATTTTTTTTAAAAAAATTAGTGAACAGCAAAAGAACATACTTTTGTCCCCTGACACTAAGTCTAGATTGTGAACTCTGCTTGATTTACTGAAGGTGGTCACTGCAAAAGTGAGGGAGGAGCTCTTGCTGAATGGACTGGGTCAACAAATGGATGTCACATGTTAGCGAACAAATGTGTTCCTGACTTCCTGCCTCCTGGTTTTAGCTGAAATGACCAAGCTTGGACCAAGAAGTAAGCACATAATTCATATGTCAGGCATCGAATTAACCATCCAAATTTCTGAAGTTTCTTAGTGAAATTTTAAACCATGTCTGAGATCCTTCTTGTCACAGTATTCTAACCCAATTCGTAACCAGTGAAGGTACCAGTCCCGTGCATGGAACATATTAGCCTCGTTCATTATCATAGTCAGTATTTGTTGGGTTTCTTGTCTAGGTTTGCTAGGATTCTTGTTCCTATACTTCCTCTTTCCTTGCTTGTTGTGGCATTTAAATCTATTATCAAATTAGCAAACTCAGCAAGGTGGGATCTGAAAATATGGTTAGAAGGAAGTACCATAAGAAGGTGAATAATTTCGGTAGCTACTTTAATATTCTCAGAATTTACCTTGAAATATGAACTTTTGAAGAGCACAATTAGTTCCTAATTTCGCCACTTAACTTATTATCTGGTACATAAAAAATAGATAATGCTAAGAATACCTCAGTGGAATTAAAATTCAGCTACTTCAGAAGTTTGAGCAAATTTTTTCGAATACCTGACATAACATGGTTAAAACTTAAAACAGGAAATTTTGGATGTAAGTTAGCTTCTTCTAGTAGTGCTCAAATGCATCGAGCTGACAACTATCCATCTTCTTATGCTTCTGAGAAAGAAATAGACTTGAGTATTGGGGCACCCAAAAATTGTGCAATTTAAGCTTTGTTTGAGCTTTGCCATTAGTTCATTTTTTTTAATAAATATTGTTTGTAATGCTTGAAAGTACTTGCATCTCAGTTATAAATTATTATTTTTGTTATTACTATTTATCATCAGAAATCTTATGAATTCATTGGATTACTATGAAGTAGATAAATTAGAAGATAATAAACCTTTTTCGTGAAGATCATGTAATCATTTCTGTGTAACCTATTGTGCAATTGTTGCAACTTTTCTCTTGTCTGGAAGAAGAACATGGTGGAACATTTCCTGCATCACTTCATTTTGCCAGCATTGAATGAGCCTAAGTAATTTTCTTACATGGCTGAAGCCATCACTATGAATTTTTCAGTTGTTTGTTACTATGCCCTAATTGGACATCAACTTTGGATCTGTGGTAACTGAATTTATGTTGTAGTTTTTTTTTAAGCTACTGAGTATATGTTATATATTCTTATTGAGCTGTTTGCCGGCTCATTATTTCATAGAAAAATTTCTCAAATCCGAGAAAAATATTTTATAAAGGGGATGAAAAACACTGTACTTTGTACTTTTTGTTCATCTATTTAACACCTAGTTGGCTATTTAAAATCACCGCACTTTGTGTGTCTGCCTGTGTTAAACTTTGCAGTGATTTCTTGGTATATGTGAATCAGACTGGATCAGTCAGCCTTTAGAAGTCTGTGCAAAGCTGTTGGTGGAAGTTGGCTTTGTTCTGTCTTATCTGAATTTGGAAATTGGTCAGAGGATTAAATGTAACATGAGTCTCCATGTCATATTTAATTCATAGAGCATTATTATATAGCATTAGTGGCACATTTAGGATGTACTTCTGCACCTTTTTGATTTTTGGTGTATATGTGGTTTTTAATTTAAATGTAGATTTTCATTTGCATGCAGATAGTGATGGAGTATTGTGGTGGTGGAAGTGTTGCTGACTTGATGAACGTCATTGAGGAGCCTTTAGATGAATCCCAGATAGCATACATTTGTAGAGAAGCGTTGAAGGTATTGCTTTTTTTTCCCCCCCAAATAATCATTTTCTAAAGTGGATGCCACTGGGAGAAGTTGCAGAGTGTTAATACCAAATAAGGATTTTTCTTATAATTAATAGGATAGTTAATGATCCTTAATGCATGTTTGGAGGTGCATTTGTACTTGCCAAAAGTAATTTTGGATCTAAAAGCAGAATTTTGAATGTTTGGCTATAACTCAAAGTAATTTTGGATCGTGATCTCTCAAAATGTGGTTTACATAAAACTGACCTCCTCCCACTTCTCGTAGATGTAGCACCACAAGTTAAATATTACATCTGCCAGAAGTTAGTTTTTTTAGAAAAATTATATGTTACCTTCTCAATGTCCCTCGCATGTCCTTTTTGCCCACTTCCTTGTCTATCAGGATTCTTTTTTTCTTTAGATTACTCTCTTCTCATCTCTATTCATCCTGGATTAATCTCATCTCATCTCCATCTACGTCATTTTTTTCTGACTTTCATATTATTTCTCCAGATTAATCTCTTCTCATCTCCGTCCAAAGGCAATTTCGAAAGAAATAAGAAAGTCAATAGATAACTTTTAGGCAAAAATATAGTAGGCATTATGCTTTTTTTGATGAAAATGGAGGGGAGACCCACCCTATATTTTACTAAGATTATTATATCAAAATAATTTTAGAATCATTTTAGATATATGTCCTTTTTGATCATTTTGTCATTCAAAAGCGGTTTTTGGATCTATTAACCGAACATACAGCAAATTATTTTTACAGTTTTAGAACAACTTTAGGATATTAACAGCCAAACAAAAAATTACTGTCTAAAGTAGCTTTTGACATCAAAATGTAGTTTTTACCAAAAATTGCTTTTTGACTAAAAGCTATAGCATCCCTAAATAGACCCTTAGTTCTTATAGTAATATAGCTTTATGAAAAGAGGGTTTAATTGCAAGTAAATTTAATTGTGCAAGAGAAGATAAATTTGAGGGCAAGGACCTTGTCAGCACGTGTACAATGAACCTGCTATGGCTTTACTCGGATCTAATTAGGTAGCCATATTATTTTATAACCATGCATTTCTTTGATTCTAATGCTTCAAGTATTGTTTGTTACTATAATTTTTTATAAGAATGTATGGAAGGTAAAAGAACTATAACCTGGAAATAATCCTATTGATATTTTTGTTACAATATTCTTATTTCTGACAACCTAATTTGACTATTTTAACATCTTGCAATACAAAATGGCTTTCTTTTACATATATGTATTATGTATGATCTCTACACTCTAGGTATTCTTTGTACCATAACATGTGTGATGCTATGGCTTCCACATCATATTTATACTAGTGCATATATTAGCCATTTTCCTTACTAGTGGATGATGCATTGCATCCTTCTTATTGACAAAAAGTGTTCTCATCCTAACCAAGGTTCGCTAAAATGGTATCGGAGGTTATACTGGCCAGCAACTGGTTTGGTACCACACCACTCCAGAGCATACCGAAAATAGGGAGAGGGAGAAAAGAAGAGAGGAAGAGGGAGAGGGAGGAAGGTGGAGGAAGGGAGGATCAAGGGTTAAACCCTAAACCTAGCAGAGAGAGAGAGAGAGAGAGAGAGAGAGAGAGAGAGAGAGAGGGAGGAAGGAAGGGGAGGGCCAAGGAAAACCCTAACCCTAGTGGAGTGTGTGTGTGTGTGTGAGAGAGAGAGAGAGAGAGAGAGAGAGAGGATGCTTGTTGGTGAGTGGTGTTGATTGAGTGGGGAAGGTGCTTCAAGCTGTCGCGAGCCCAGGGTGTGTGTGTGTAGGTGGGGGGGGTATCTCTAGAAACTGCAAGTTGGGGGTAAGGGTGGTGTTTAATTGAGCCCCTTTTTTTTTCCCTTAAATTGAACCCCATGGGGTGGGGGGGGTTTGATAGAGGGTTTGGATCGGTTGCCTCAAACTAGGAGGTTCAGAGCAGTATGGCCAACCATGATCCTAACTCTATATTGCATCATTATTGCACCTTGAGGTTTTTATTCCTTTTATTAATGTGTGTGCCTTTGTGTGCACATGTATGTCCATGCATGTTTGTGTTTGGTTGCGAAAATAAATAATGACTCTTGGATTTACTTGAGATTAGAAGATCTCTCAGATATTTCAGGTTTCTGCTGTTGTCAGCTATAGCCCAGCAACCAGAGGTTCTTGCTGCCAAAATTGATGTGTAGCATTTGTTCCTTATTGCCCTGGTTTTAAATTTATATGATTTAATTGTTAATTCAAGCCCTAGATTCTTGTTATTAAAGTATTTTGCAGCTCTGATTCAAACATGATCGGAGGCAGAAATTACTGGATATTTGATTTGAGAAACAATGCAATTGTACATATCAGTTTTATGTGTAAACAGTACACAGCCACTAAGGTTTCCGATATTGGTAGTTTTACCTGATACATCAGTTCTTCATCGTCTTGCATAAGGTTTATGACAGAGTTTGTTGTTCATCACCTTGTTCAGCCTTTGGTTTGCATGTGTGGTCATTCATCCACATTATATAGCCTTCTCTTCTTAATTATTTTAATTTGAATTAGTTCCACTAAATGCACGATCTCTGATACATTTTTTGAAAGGTAATCATCCGATACTTTATAAAATAGTTAATATCTGGTGATTTTGAATAACTAAACACATTATTAGATATCATGCAGCTGATTCATATACTAACTTGTATATTGATACTTGCACAAATTATAACAAAAGATTAAGGTTGCGTTTGGGGCATCGCCAGCCAATCTTGAAAGGTAATGTGGATTGCCTTCAGGATAGATTGCCACCATTAGATTGCCAGTAATATTGATTACTGTATTTGGTACACACAGGTAATGTTGTCGTAAAATTACTGAAAATCTTGATTGACATGTTCGGTATGACAATTAGATTACTGATAATGTGAAATCAAAATTTCAAAATACTCTCAATAATTTTGCCCTAGTGCTCTTCTTTTTCTCTGATGAAAAGTAACGGGAGTGATGTGGATGTGGTGGTAGCACGGAGAAGTGGCGGGCCAAGGGGTGTGTGGAACCGCAGGCACTAGGGGGTGGGGAGGGGGTGGGCTCGTATGGAGCCATGGGAGTGGTGGGGATGAGTGTGGAGGAGCCACGGGGGGGTGGTGGGGGACAAGAGCGGAGAAGCTGTGGGCAGGCAAAGGGAGATGGAGGAGCCACGTGCCGGAGGCACACGCAAAGGGGGGTGAGAGGAGGGTTGGGCAATAGATTTTGTGTGATTTTTTTAAGGGATAATTTTGTTCAAAATTTTTATTGCAATATTGCCAAAGAAGTGGTAATCTGGATAGCCACCTCTTCCCAAGGCAATCTGGATTACCATCCAAAAAGCATACCAAACACAGTAATCCAGATTACCACATTAAATTACCAGCAATCTGGATAGATTGCCAGCTACCAAATGTAACCTAAGGATGTATTAAACGATCTTAATCATTCTGGAAAGAGTTTGGAAAGAGATAAGTGAAAGTCTAGTATGGAAAACTGGAAGATGTAGTTAAGTAAGTGGACAGAAATTTTTCTACTATTTGCGCCAATATGTCATCACAAGAATATTTTTTTTCTTTAAATAATGTACTACTTATAAAACCAATAGCATTTGTAGTATTAAACTTGATGGACCCATGAGCTGAGTCCTTCCCTCTTTTTTTTTTTGTTTTTTGTCTCAAATATAATGTGTGCGCGCTCGCGCGCGCGTATCATGCAAGACTTACATTTGCTATCTGATAAAAAGCATAACGAAATTTTAAATACTCATCAATTAGGTTTGCATCCCAACTGGCATTAACATATGTTTCATTTAAGATTTTTCATTTTTTACATATCAAGCCTTTAACTTTTCTTGATGCAGGGTCTTTCTTATTTGCACTCAATTTTTAAAGTCCACAGAGATATTAAAGGTGGAAATATTTTGCTTACTGAGCAGGGAGAGGTAAAGTTGGGTGAGCACGACCCTTAGAATAGTACATTTTTTCTTTCTGCAATAGAACAACATATAATATTATCCACAACTCATAAGTGAAGTTCCACATGCATTTGGACTTCCTTTTGGTTGATATGCAGTATAGGTCTTGAACTTCAAACATGAGCTCTAGGCTTGCTTCTGACTTGACAATAGCATTATTACCATTTGATCATTTGCACAGGCGATTTTGGAGTTGCTGCTCAGCTGACTAGGACCATGTCAAAGCGTAACACGGTACACTATCTTGGCTAATCAATTGTCATTACCTTTACTGTTAGACATATTCATTCCTGAAAACCAATGTTTGTTGCTCTCTACATTGCTTATAAGTTATAAGCCTTTCAGTTATTCATTTATTTCCTTATCATCATAGGTGCCGAATTTTCTAGTTGTTTTTATTCTTGTTCAATTGCTTGCACATGTGTGGATCAGTGGGAATTTGTATGTGCATGTCTCCTTGGTTTTCAATTTTCTAGTTGAATAATGTGTTGGACTGCTGGGTGGCTCTTACGATACTTGGTTCATATGGCATTTTAACATGGATGCTTTAATGAAAAAAGCCTCACAGAAAATAGTTGTGTGTGTGTAGGGGGACCAGTAGCAGTACGGGGTGAAGTGATATTAAATATCCTGATGCCTTTGGTTCAAATGGCACTTTAAATGTTGATATTATACAAATAATGCTAGGGAGAGGAACACTTTGCGAGTCTCTGAAATCAGATTATTTTAGAATATCTATTTCATGCTCTATCAAATTCTAATTTTATTTAAATGAGCAACTGAGGATGATCTTTCTACCTCTGCAATGATCCTGTGTTTTATGACTTAAGTCTTAATTGATGTGTATTATTAAAAAAAAAAAAATTATTGAAACACTTGTTCAAAAAGGAACTTGCAGTTAGTTACATGCTGTAGTTGCTACTACCAGGACAACTTTTTCACTTGTGCATGGCATATGTGGATAGTAGTCTCATAAAATGAAGATCTGATGTAACAATATGTAATTAAAATATGCTGCTATATCCAAAATGTGGCTGTAGTGGCTTAAAATTAAGGCTTTGGGATGTTAGCTATTAGCTTTGAAATTCTTTAATCACAGAGACAATGGATTTCTATAATCTTTATGAATGAGAGAAAAATAAATTTATGCTATTTGGAATGTTTAGGACTTTAGATCTTTTGCCTAGGGTTTTATGCAAGGTTCGCTGTATCGGTACTGAACGGCGTGCCGGTGCCGGACCGGTACGGTACCGGTACCATACCATACCGACACACAGTACGTCTAGGCGTATCGGTCCGGTATCGGTACACAATATTTTTTTCGATTTTCAAATTTTTTTTTTGGATTTTTGAAGTTAATAATTGATAAATACAACTTCAATATGGCATTATATTGCATATTATTGACATATTTGGGTTCAATTTGGAGTTAGATTGCGGTACAAAGACTCTTGATCCAAAATTTCAAACATATATTTATTTACATTATATTTCAACTATGTCATCTTAAAACTAAAGAAAAAATATATAAAATACGCATTAAAATGTATCTAAATATTTAAGTACAAAACGTAATAACTGATATACGAACCTTAAGATGTACTCTGCATTTAATTTTTTGTCGAGTGTCATGGGACGCTCGTAGATGTCTGGATCATCAACATAGTCTGAATGGATATCAATCCAACCCTCTAGCCAAGCTGCACCATACTTTCGAATATTCATCATCCCATAAGGCATCCTCTCTGGATTGTAAGACATCTCAGACCTCTCGCTAAAATTTTGACTCTGAGAAGTATCCTCGAGATGATGGTACGGTTGTGGAGGAGTCCATCCAAATATGCCAGTAGCAAAATTTGATCCGTAAGATGCTTCAGGCTGCATAGGGTAGTAACCACTAGAAGATGATGCCTCGGATGCACCATATGCATATGGATCATAAGGTGACTATGGATAATAGGATCCATAATGCGAGGATGATCCAGATACATCCATGGACCCTACTCCACGTGCAAGATCGTCCGCAGTATATATATATATAATTAAAATATATGCAAGTATAACAAAACACGATAGTTTAATGATAATTAAAATAATTATATATAATTTTAAAATAATTTTAATAATTATTTTAAAACTCATAAATTCAAAATAAATATGTTATATGCTTCAAATAATATTTTTAAATTAACTAAAATATAACACTATTTTTATATATTTTTTTATTTTATAATTAAATTTTTTAATTTAAATAATTAAAAAAATAATTTTTTAATTTCAAATATTTGAAAAAAAAATTGAAATTAGATTTAAGTAGCTTGAATCATTCTAAACATGATTCTCAAACTCTAATTTTTTTCCCTAAAATTTATTTTTTTTTAATTTTTAAATAAATAAATATTTAAAAATATTTAAAAAATATATAATTAACAAAAATTAACAATTTTGGTGTCATCATGTAGATCTTCCAAAGATTTATCACATATAATTAAATCATACCAAAATCATAAGATTTTGGCATGATTTTTTTCTATTTTTATTTTACCTCATTTTTATCCTAGTTCTAACAATAAAAACAAAAAAAAAATATTTACTAACAAAATAACAGATTATCTTACCTCCGGCCAAAGATCAGCCTCTTCTCAAATCACTCCTCCAATTTCACGAAATTTTGCCTTCTTTTCTAATTTTTTGGAGGTCTCAACGATTAAGTTGCCCATGGCCATGAGTGTTCTCTGACAACTCTCAAAGAACACCGAAGGCCTGGTGCTTATTAAAGCACCAGGCCCTCCCCCCATGTGAAGTGGGCCACGCCCATTTCTCTCCCCCCTCCCTCCCCCCAACCACGTGAAAAGGCCCCCACCTTTCTCCCTCCCCCTCCCCTTTTCCTGGGCGGTACGGTTTGGTTCATCCCGAACCGGTCCAGAACCGAGCCGTACTGCCCGATTCCAGGTGGTATGGGCCCGAACCGGGCGGTTCGGTGCGGTTCGGGGTCTTTTTCCGAAAAACAGGCCCAAACCGGACCGGTAAGGGACCGGTCCGGCTCGGTACGTCTTGTACCGGGCGGTTCAGTCCGGTACGGCGAACCATGGACTTTTATGCTTGTTTGGAGTCAGTATTGCTTCACATCGTCATGAGAGTATTGTGAAAAGAATTGGAAGGAGCATGTTAAGTATAATGTGAAAAAATGAGCCTCAATAAAGTGGAACAAGTTGTTGAGTTCTGTTCTTTCAAATGTACAGAGCTTGCCAACAAGTCAATAGATTGCATAAAGTATTTTTACCTTGTTTTTTCTATGCAAACTCTTGATATGAATAACTATTGCATGAAGATGTTCTCTCTTCCTGAACAATTGAACTTCTATGATAGTGGACAAATTGATCAAGTATCTTGACATGTGTTCTCAAAAGGCAAGCAACTTTGCGAGGAAGTTGTTCTTAAAAATGCTCTTCATCAACTAGTTCATGTATTTGGTACTATTGCTAGAATGATATGTGATTTTGTCAGGACATGAAATTCTTGCAAAAACGTTGATCGGCAAACTATATTTGCTTACTATATATGTTAGTGCCATATGAATGTTGGTACATGGAGCTTTATTTTGGTGAAGCTTAATACTGCCTTCCACTCCTTATTGAACTCTTAGTTTATTCATTTTGTGTTCATTTGGCCCTAGTTGGCTCCTAATGAAGAATCTTTGTCTTGTATACTTTCTGATAATTGGCAAATGCTTATATGATAAACCATCACTAATCAAGGAACTTGAGGTTGTTTGTGGTATGAGTTATATCCAATGCATGCCAGCAGACTATGGTGATTGTGTGCAACAAAGAAAACCATTCATCATAATATAACAGCTATTAATCACATGAACCAAGTGTTTAAATCCCTATATCAGGGCTTGTCCCAGTTCAGGACCGATTCGGTACGGCAGCGAGATGGTCCTAAGCATCCACTAAAAACAAGACCAAAGGGAAAAAATAAAAACATAAATTAAAAAAAAGGTGTTCTAGGATGCGAAGCCATCCCAAGTGTCAAGATGGACTGGGATGACCCAGCTTGGAGACACCTTAGGTCATGAATGTATCCTAGGACCCGGTCTCTCTAATCCAGTATGGTACTACTACTTCCAGTACGGACAGATCCTTAATCCTTGAATGAACTTTTAGTATATTCCCTATATCCATTTAATAATACTATTTTTTTCCACTTCTTTGTCCATTTGATAACTAATAGAGCAACCTAGAAGTTGGGGCTCTCCCCCAGTCACACGTCCTCAAGGTCAATTCACGTCATAATGAAATTCATCATATGCTTGAGTTCCTTCTGCTAGCAAGACAATTCAGCTTCTTAGCTGACATCTTCAACATCAGGAAAAGAGTTATCCTTTTGTGTGGCTTGTCATCCAGCTAGGTTAAGCTACTTTAAGAACACCTAACCATAGCTACTTGTGCGTCACTGAGTTTGCTTTAAGGTTAGCTTCAAGTCGAAGAGCTGTGTATCATCCAGAATGTCAATGTTTCTCTTAGAGCTCATAGTTTATACTTTAGGAAGTGACATGGCCTTCTGAGCACCATTATCAGTAGATTGGATGTTTTGCAGATGTTGCATTCATTTACATCTCTATGCCCTCTTAAACCTTGTTGTGGGTTCCTTCCATGTTACTCTATGCCTATGGCCTTCGGCAAATAATGTTTCCTTGATGATAATATGAATGATGATAAACTAATTGTCTTGGTACAAGGTCCGCCTTCTGTAATTCTGGTTTGTTAGTGAAAAAGATTCTTACTTTCTTCAAACAGGAAATTTAGTAATAGTTTGTAATACTTTTGAATACTTTTGATTACTTTTGATTTGATGGCTTCATTACTTTTTAAATGTTTGTTTTCTCTTTCAGTTTATTGGAACTCCTCATTGGATGGCTCCAGAAGTTATACAATATAGCCGCTATGATGGAAAGGTAATGTATTTGTATATTGGGGCTGCTTATCTCACCTTTATTGTAAATCATATATTCTACATGCTACATGATTATATGTTAGATGCTTGTACAATTTATTGCTTTGTTGTTCATGCTATGAACACAAATTAAATATCGTATAGAGAATCTACATAAAAGTAAATTTCTACCAAGGAGAGATGAAGCAAAGACTCAAGTCAAGATTTGTTGGACTGGTATCGAGGCTCATATTAGCTAGTGACTGGTTTGGTATGGTATGGGTTTATTTCATGCCATGCCCGGGTGTACCGAAATAGGGAGAGGGAGAAGGAGAGGGTGGAAGAGAGAGAGAGGGAGGGAGGTTTTCCAGCGATGGGATCATGGTGTTTGGGGGGGGGTGAGTGACATCTAGCAGAGAGAGAAAGGGAGGGGGAGAGAGAGAGGGGGGAGGCTTACTAGTGACAGCTTTGTAGCATCAAAGAGGAGAGCGAGCAAGATCTGATGGAGAGAGGAGAGAGCGAATGAGAGAGCCCTTAAAGGCTCTCGAATCATCAAACCCAGGGGGAATATTATAACCGAACCGACCCCGCCTGCTGAACCATCTTGACTGAGCATTGGTTCGATTCGGTACGGGCTGAACCATCCAGTTCAGATCAGTTGGGTTATCGTTGATTCAAGTATTGACGTTTCAACAATATGAGGGATGAAGATAGTAGCATTTAATTTTGTTAATTTATTGATTTTACGTAGGCCATGCATAAAAGTAAGTCGAGAAGGATGAGCAAGTGTTGCCATTAATTTTTGTCCATTCTTTTCATGCACTAGAGAATAAAAAAGGTATGTTTTAAGTTGACCACATAAATTTGGCAGGAAACAAGAAAGAGAGAATGGTGTTGTTTTAAGACTAGAAGTAAAAGAGATATAAATTTGACCACATAAACTTGATTGCATGCTATTTTAGATTGGAAATCTAAGATCAGGTTTTCAGTCATTTTTGGTGTGAAGCTGATGACTTGCTCTAGGGCAATGCCCATGAAAAACTAGACGTCTTACAATTATAAACATTTACACTTATGGTTTACAACTTTACATTGTGTTAAGATTGGTTAATATTGCATGCGTGTATTGTAGTGTTCTATGACCTCACCCAAAAAGGACAACCAAAATTTATTAATTGGAGTTCATGCCCTTGCTTACATGCCCAAGGACTTCTCACTCCACAACCAATGTGTGACTATACACACGCCTGCATGGATGCTCACACTCTTTGTTTAAGCGCTGGAGTCCTTGCTAGAGAAGGATCCAGTCGCAATCATGATGACCGGCTCATGCTCAGTGCCAAAGGAGCCATACTATAGTGTCCCCAAGTCACACATGGGTGTCAGGATGTGGGTCAGGTCAGTTCGGATACCATTTGGTACAATATAGAACCTCATTCAAAAAGGCTATCCATAAGTTATTAATTTGATCTTTGGCCTTGTTTAGGTATTGAAGATTTCCTTAGTGCACAACTAATATGGGACTAAATATATGTTTGCATGGGTCCTCAAAGTGTATACAGGAATAAGGATCCCTAATTAATAACTTTTAGTTAGCTTTTTGGGCGAGGTCCCAGGTCATTACATGTACAAATATTTGCTTAAAAATGCATAGGTTTTTTTTTTTGTACAAAAAATGACAAAAATGAAACAGAATTGTTTTTAAGAAGAGAAACAATATCATTGCAGCGACCAACATAAATGTATGCTAGATGATCATAGTACTAGGTAGTTAAACAAACATTAGCCCCTACTGAAGTTTCTTAAGGTGTACCAAACAGAATTGCTATGCTATTGTGGAAAGCTTTAGCATTAACGTATGCCCATCCATACACGTGCCTACATGCATAACTGTGTATTCTGTGTGGACGAGTGGGTACATGCATGCATGTACATGTGTATTTGGTGGGTGTGATATGTGCATGCATGTACAAACATATATGCATGCATATGGTGTATGTGAGTTGTGCACAACTGTTTGTCTGTGTGCTTATGTGCATGTGGTGGGTGTTTATGGGTGTGCCTGTGGGTGCCTCTAGGGGGTGCATTTGTACATGATATATACATTCATGGGCACATGTGCGTGATGCGTCTATATGTGTATATATCTATTTATGTTTGCTTGCTTGCGACCATATGCTAAAATGATTTTAAATTTTCATCAAAAAAATAATTTTGATGTAAACCTCAGAAAATATCTAGAAATTATGAAATCCATACCTCTTGAGATCCCTAACCTATTCATCAAGTGAGTGCACAGATAGGTGCTACCAATATTGGTAGTTTTTGGAAATGCATGGTAGCAAGGATTAAAGTGCAGTTCCATGCTGGTCATACAGTACCATATCGATGACAAACCAATACTTAGTATGGCCCTTGTTACCCTACCATACTGATAAATGGTGTCGTCTTTTAGGTTAGACTGATGGATTTTTGGGCTTCAAGGATAAATTTTTAGCTGCAAAGTTTAAGCACAATAAAACATGTTCACCTTTTTAGACTTAGTGTCATTCCTGGTGTTTATATGAGTTGTCAAGTTATATAAGATCATTTCCTTCTATGTAAATCTTGGGAAAGAAACTCTCTCATCCAATTTCACCTTGAACATCGACATTGGTAACAGCAGGATGATCAGTGAAATTACCTTCTAAGTCCAAACTTAAATTGCCTCATGTTTTTATTTAATTTTAAGCAAACCTAATTTCCATTCTTCCATGGACATGCATAAAGTTTAGGAGAATTTCAGCTATTCCATGGCTTCCATTTCCTTCCTGAGATAAAATACACACTGCTGTAAACAATTCTGCACTTCCATGTTCTTGCATTCCTCTCCCTCATTCTAATAAACACTCCCAAATGGCTTTCTATCTTCAGGAAGTTTATGTTTCATATTAGAACTCAGTATTTAGCATCCTTGCTTTATTCGGGAAGTTTATGGCTTTCTATCTTCGGGAAGTTTATGGCTTTCTATCTTCGGGAAGTTTATGTTTCATATTAGAACTCAGTATTTAGCATCCTTGCTTTATTATGAATAGTTCACACACTTTTTCCTATTTCATTAGTTCCTGACATTTCATGAAGCTGTTTCTCATATTCGTAATCCAAATTTCCTTATGTTTTTACCTTTTCTTTTAGTTCTGATATAGCATATACTTTAATGTTTTTAAATGACTTTTCCTTGCTGAACTATCCCCACCTTTTGATTTCCTAATTTTCCAGGTAGATGTGTGGGCTCTTGGTGTTTCAGCAATTGAGATGGCAGAGGTATGTTGGTTGTGTAGATGATAAGCTCGGGCATTCTTTCTCTTAACTGTTTGAGTTGCTGGGCTTGTTGCTATTTTCTTTATTCTGTAGTACATATCATGACATTTAATAATTACATCATATATTGTCTTTGTAAATATGCTCGTGCATGCTCGAGTATAGTTTTATACTAATTTTTCTTGGTTTTACTAATTTCAGGGACTACCCCCAAGAGCCACTGTGCATCCTATGAGAGTTAGTACATATCTTTGATCTTTGTTGATATTTTCATTTTTCTGCTGCTATCACAAATTAATTTTTTGGCTTAGGTTTCTTATACCTTTTCCATCTTTTTATTAAGCTTCAATCTCTCATTAGATCTTAATCTGTTATACTGGATCCCTGTTTTCATCTGCAAAACTTGTTTATCTTTTTGTAGTGGCATTTCTTTATAGGGGGCTATTATCTTTTGTTTTGTCCCATCAAATGGGCCCCTTTTATGTTGTTTTTCACATGTAGCCTTTTGTACTAGAAATGTATAATAATTTGTAAACCGATTATTGCCAATAACTTAAATGCATGGATGGTAGTGTTGATCTGATATATATGTAGGTTAGGCGAGTGAAATAAAAATTGGATTGAGTATGCTGACTGGGTTACACTTTGCTCAGTAAAGATGGGCAATAAAATTTTTCGTTGCTACTTTTAGGCAGTGAGTCATAATGAATAGCTAGCATTGGAAATACAGTGCGAGTTTAGCCTCACATAATGTTCTGGACAATAGTGGAAAAGCCTATGTAATAAAATCAAATAATTGAAGCCGTTTGTTTCCTTTGTTTCCAAATGATGCAGGCTTTTTTTTTTTTTTATTTATAAATTCATTCTGCAGCCAGACTAGTATGATTTAATAGGGACCTTCGATAACAAAATTTTAGAAATTTAATTTTGAGAACTTCTAGTCCAATTGAAATTGTGGAATTCCAGCAATACTGTTAACTGCCAAAATCAGTCATATTGTTCTTTGTAACTGATTTAGTGATTCTTGTTATCTTACTTATTTTCATTTCTGGTAGGTGCTATTTATGATATCTAGTGAACCTGCTCCGATGCTTGAGGATAAAGAGAAGTGGTATAGCTTCATTACTTGTTTAGAAGCATTTGATAACTTTTTTTCTGTATTTGTAGATATGTAAAGATACACTGCTAAAATTGTTTGTTATTTTGGAAAAGGCATCTGTTTGCTGTTTGTTATGTCACATATGGGTGCAAGTGTGCGAGGCATCTGAAAAGAAAAAGGATTAATAGCGGAGTTGAATTCCCATGGAGATCTAGCTTTGAATGTGTTCACAGCATTTGCTAGTTTAAAGGAATTGGTTTGAATTAGGTTTCTGGAAAAGTGTTTCCCAGGGTTTCCAAAGTCACCAAGCTTTATTTCCAAATGTATGCCACTATTTGTGCTTATCTTAAACAAGTTCTTTTAAAAAATAAATTTACTCTGTTACTTGCATAAATTCAGTAAAAAAGTTTGCATATTATTTGGTAATACAAATGGATCTCTCTTTCTTCCTGTGGAAGGTAAACATATAAATAACCCTTCTTTAGAATCGGTCAGCTTGCTTCCATGCTTTAGTAAAATATTCTTATGGTTAACTTAAAAAAATGGTTTGAATACTGTCTCCTTCCCTCCTTCCTTCTCTGCCGGGGTTTTGCAAGAATGGCATTAAATTATTACTTTTAGTTTAGTCCATCAGGCAGTGTTCTTTTTTGAGTTAACAGCTGGCAAGTTTATAGATGAATTTCAATATTAATGTGAGTCATGTTATAGCAGTAACAGGTTATTACCTTTGTGCTTTAATGTTAGCTCAGTTTCTTGCCATCCTCCTTAACTAATCACTGGGCATTCTAGCATATTGAGTCATATTCTCGAAGAATTTGGCCTTCATTATATCTACACTTATTATTATGTAAATGACAAATCATTCTGTTGTCTAGAGGCTGCCTCTGTAAGGTGGAAACTTCACTATGAGTCTGAGAGTCCAAGTCTAAGGAAAGGTGAAATAAAAACTTTGTGGATGTTGGGCAGAAAGCAATGAAGATTACTAGCAATGGGTTGAGAACTGAATGTCAAAATATAATTTCATAATGTCAACACAAATAAAGGGCTTGAGACTTGCTTGTTATATTTTATGTCTATGCTGTTCATTTTACTAGTTGGTTCAGGTTCTTTGACATCCTTTCTCTCCCTTGTAGGTCTCTTCTTTTCCATGATTTTATTGCCAAATGCTTGACAAAAGATCCCCGAGTTCGTCCTGGTGCAACTGAGATGCTGAAGGTACCCATTTTTATTCAGGAATGCTTCGACCACGTTTTGTTTCACCAGAAGATTACAATGTAGACCATGTTTTGTCAAGCTTTCATGATGGTTTTCTAACTTAAGGATTCAATTTAGTTGACTTGATTCAAAATTATTGTCTCAGGCAATGCAATGTGGTATGAGCATTACTTTATTTCTATTAATCATCCGCTTTACCTTAATTGTATGGTGCAAACCCAAGGTTGTCAAGATGGCCAGGCAACCCTAGGTGGCTAGTCCTTTGACTACCTTGTCTGCCACTTCTTGTCCTAGAAGAGTTAAAAAGAATGGAGAAAAAAGATACCAAGAAGAGGAAAAAATTTTTAAAAAAAAGGAGGAGAAAATTATGAAAAAAGAATGAAAAGGAGCTTTTTTTTTTTTTTTTTTTAAATGTCCTGGTGGCTGGTAGTGAGTTATTTCTGATGTCGTTGACATTTGGTGGACAATGAAATTGGGCTTTTCCTTTTCTCTCTCATTTTTTTGCTAGGGTTTTGAGTTGGATCAAAAGAATGATATAGAGTGTTTTGGCTGTTAAGAGTTGTTCATGTAACTCGTACTTAGGTTTAGTACAGAATTACCTAGATTAGCATATTTTTTGTCCTTGTCAACTTCTTTCATTTACTTACAAGTTGAACTTTTGCACAAGTTATGATTGATAATTTTCTACTTAGGCTAAAGGAGTTCAAATTGGTGATTGAGTTGTTGAATTGTATTCTATCACTTCCGCAAGATACTTAAGGTGCATTTGGTGTTTCTTAAGAAAAGTGCATTAGTATCTTTCAAAGTAAATAAAGCACTACCTAGAAAAATTAAATGCTTGGTAATATCGTCTAAGAAATGCTTCTACAAGAAGCAGAAGTCAAAAAACCGATTTTAGGATGAGCGAGGAAAACCATTATTGCTGGGAAACATGATTCCTGGTCCAAATGAAGTTTCCTAGGAATGGAGTTTGGAAAATGAATGCGATGGCAAGAATTGGAGGTGGAGGAGACCACTTGTTCATCGCAACTAATCAAGAGAGAAATAGAAGAATAAAGGGGAGAGAGGAGATGGAGATTAGAGAGATAGGGGGTGTGCTGTGTCTCTCACTTGTTCCCAAACACAACACTCCAAACCCCCTAGGAAAAGGGAACTAAGGGGAGTTTGCTGAGAAGACCAAGGACAGAAACACCAGATTTTTTCTCCACCAATCAAACAATTTTTACAGAGAAGCAATATTTTTATATAAATATCCTCTTGTTTCATGTGAGAAATGACAAAATAATGTCAACAAATGATCCTTTTCATAAAGAATGGAGTTTGTTTATCAAATCCTACAAGATAGGAAAAACCTTAAATGACCACAGAGATTTGCATTATTTATTGAAAGGCCCACTTGTATGGAAATAAGTGAACTAAAACTGGTTTCTTAGTGGCTTGCCCTTAATTCAATATAGCTTACCATATTGTGTTTGTAAATAATATAACGTTTCCATATAATATCAAAGAACATGTATAGGATAGTTATGATACATAACAGTTTTCCAAATTATATATGAAATGTTACATAATGCCCTTTCATGTTTCTTGTTTTAAAAATTTTCAACCATCATTTTCTGTCTCGTGCTTATGTTTTCCCATTCGTATTTACCTTTGTGGCAAGTATGAGGAAAACTAGCTTCTAGCATCTTTTGTAAAAGTGGTCCTTATCTTTCAATCGTGGTTTTAAGTATTGACCCACACAGGCTGGTACAGCACAAACTACTAACTTGACGTGGTAATGATACTAATACAATAACAGGCTTGATATGCTACCAACACATTGTATAGCTATTCTGCTAACTCCAATATATTATGTTGATACAAAGGGCATGCCATACTGACCTGATCTGCACCGGTCAAGTACCGGTTCAAGGTCTATGCCTGAGACAAAACATTGCTCTTGACAACGGTGAGCTCATTTATACAAAATAGTTTTACAATATGTGATTATCAGAGGACAAATGTACAAAAAGTACATTTATTTAAGAACTTGAATGAATATGATTTTTGAAAATGACTTTTTAGAAAGTACAAGCAACACCAACACACCCTTACCCTTATTAATGAAAAGAAGCCATGCATTACTGATTGGTAAGTTTTTTATGTGCATTTATGCAACCTCAAGCATATAAAATAAGAGAAGTTATGCTAGTTTTTTTCTCTAAATTGATTGTATGCCTCCCTTTTAGTAATCTCTCTCCTAGAGGGTTGTATAGGGCATGCCATGTGTTGACATCCAATTTGAATTTATATTAAGAAATAAGAGTTTTGAATTTCAGAATATTCCATCATTCTGTTTGCCAGTTACCTTTCCCAAAATACATTTGACCATAAAAAAATCCCTATCAAATCTCCATGTACAACATCACCCTCCATTAGCAATTCACTGGTTTGGTTTGGATTCATAATTTGCACTTCGCTCTTTTTTATTCGATTGCCTTTTGCTTGGGGTAGGACGAGAAAATCTATCTTCTTAAACATATTTAACATTAAAATTTATTTTGATTCTTTATAAGGATAAAAACTTGGATT
Source organism: Elaeis guineensis (assembly GCF_000442705.2). Taxonomy (NCBI): domain Eukaryota; kingdom Viridiplantae; phylum Streptophyta; class Magnoliopsida; order Arecales; family Arecaceae; genus Elaeis; species Elaeis guineensis. The sequence continues at coordinate 128,197,437 of NC_025998.2, forward strand.
CATCAAATATGTATGAGAAATGCTATTTTAACATTACAAAAGAGAGAACGTGATGGTCAGGAGATTTAGCATATTTTGAAATTATCCAAATAAATATTTATATAAAATTCTTAATTTGCTCATTTATTCATATTTTGAATTTTTGATTGAGTTGTATTAAGAATTGCTTCTTTCTGAATCTTGCGAAAAGATTTGTTGTATCAGTGCCAGGTGTTGTACCAGTACGATACACCTCCCATACCGGCAAAGGGTCGAGAAACCCTTTTTTCATCCCCATCTTTTGTATTGCCCAAAATCGGGTGGTATAGGTTTGCAGAACTTGAAATCAGGCATAGTTGGTCGATTTAATCTAGTACAGGCTGGTTTGTCCTACTCAATTTTTTATCTTGGTATTGTATCAATACGTTGCTGGTATAGTATGGTATGCCTGGTATTGGGCAGTACGATGAACCATGGTTTGTAATTCACTTCAATTTTAGCTAATTTGGTGATTGTGATCACACTCGACAAACATTCCATTTGTGTATCAAGTCTATTTTTATCCTCATCTCATGGATATTCTAAATAAAAATAATCAAGATAATATGATGCCTAACCAAGATCCCATTAATATCTATTGTTATCATAAATATAGATGCCTCTTATCTCGATTCCACCTATAGTAGTTCATCTTGGCCTAGATTTAGAACTATCCTCGATGGTTTGTGTAGCCATAAAATACTATTCATTGGTTGAGATTTGTTGACTTTGTATGCTATTCCATTAATATATCAATGTTTAAATGGATCTCATCCATCCATCAAATATTTTCTCATTTTAAATTTTATTTATTTTCTTTTTCTTCTTTTTCTTACTTTTTTTAATTTTTCTGTTCATTTATTATTAATATTATTTTAAGTTAGGTTCTTCTCTTTTCTTTTTCTTTTTTTTTTTTATTTTCTATAATCAGTTGTGTGTTTTTAATACTTTGATGTGCCATGTGCGTACAGCTTGTCTTCTTAAAAAGGCAGGCTGTTGACTTTGTCCATACTGCTGTTTGTTTTGTAGTTTCATCCAGCTTCATGTTGCATCCTGTCTCTTCACTCCTATATCTAAGAACACCAAAATATTGTTGTATGTTGTTAGGCAACATGTTTACTCTGGTAGTAGCTGTGGGGTGTCTAAGAGGGTGCTGTTATCGTTGTTAAACTAAATTTTATCAACTCAAGGGCAGACCTCGATGCAATAGTAAGGTTGCTCTATTATGACCCAAATGTCACGGGTTCGAAATATAGAAACAATCTCTTTGCATACAGGGTTAAGGCTGTGTACATCTGACCTTCAATACACCCTGCAATAGTGGGAGCCTTGTGCACTAGGGTACTCCTTTTTTGAAAATTTTATTAACTTGCACTCGATTATTGTTTCTACGTACTAGATTATAAGAATCATGTGTTTTTAATTGAATCACAGCACAAGTTTATTGAGAAATGTAATTGGGGAGCTTCGAAGATGTTACCAAAGATCAAAAAAGCAAGGCAAATAAGAGCTGCGATGGCTGCACAACCACAAAATCAGCTCCCAGCAACTGATAGTGTATGATCAAAAAAAGTCTTCTATTTTTACCAGGATACTCTTTTTGACTTGATTTTGTTCTAACTCTAAAATCTATGAATGCGGCAGGCAGCTCAAGGGGGAACTGCATGTGTTAATGAAAACTATGGAGACACTATTCCTTCCAAACCTCAGAAATTTCTAATTCGTGAAACACAAAGTCGAGTTCATGAAGATGCTGATATAGGTAAGCCTCATGTAGGCTGTGGTGCTGGATTTGGTCCGGTTGATTATGGATTTCTTTGTTAGCTATGATGCTTTTGCTTTCCATTTACTACAGTACTTCTATAATGTATATGCTTCAATATGCCCTCCATGAATATAAAAATGCATAAGTTTTAATAAAACTGCCTATTTTTTTCTCTCTGACTAGCCTCTGATATCCACCTAATCCTAGATCTTATTTGGCTTTACTACTATATACTATCAGTTGGATTTGTAACCTCCCTGATGCCTTTAAGGACTTAATGCTGTATGTAAAGGAATTTGCCAGGAAATCAGAGTTACAAGCAGCTAAAAGCATTGCAACTTGCACTTTTCCTGATTGATTGCATGTTGGACTTGCACATGTGCGGGTATTGGTGAGACTGAAATAGAAAAAGAAAGGAAGATGTAGGAAGAACAAAGAATAAAAGGGGACAAGTGGTGGAGATTTTGGGTCTTATTGAAGTAGGAAACGTCTTTTATAGAAATTCTATTCATTTGCACTTGTTTCTAGGAAGGCAGCATTGTTTTGAGTGTAAGTAGAGTTGCACCTAATGACGGTCTTTTGGTAACTCTGCTTCCATGGCCTCACCTGAGAGTCATTACTTGCAGTAAGTGGACTTACTTTAGCTCCACTTGCTACCATATTTGTATTGCACAAACTATTTTGCAATCCTCATATGTCAAAGATAGTTCTGTCTATTCAACTAAGAAAAGTGAATGGAACCTTTCTCTATATTTTTGTTTAATGTAGCAGATTTATTCCATCAGATAAATTAAGGGTGGCAGTTATGAACTGCTTCGTCCAATCCTTCAATTTCCTATTCTTCTTACTTCCTTTCCTAAACCTTTCCCCTGCATAAGCAGGTAGGATCCCTTAGACATAATATGATCAATCATCCATACAGGTCCTACAAGTATCCTTATCCCGTATAGAATTCATAATTATTTGCCATCCTACCATGAGACTGCGCAATTATTCATCCATTGCTCTCATTTGTGATCAACACATATCCTGCCTTCCTGCATGACCACAATCACCAACCCAACTGCTGTCACTCAACCACATCAACCATCCTTGTAAGCCCAACTCTCATGCTTCATGTATCATGGATGCCCTTCTTTTCTTAGATTATGGATGCAAAAATTGCAGGTGTCCAATGCTAACTGGTCATGACTTATGAATGACATGTTTGCAGAATCCTTTAAAATCAAAATATTGAATTTATCATGCTATACTGACGAGGTCAAGGATGAACCATATATACCAGTTATACTACAGAGGCCAACCTAGTAGAGGGGGGCAGTTTATTAATGTTCCCATGATCTAAATCTGCAAATTGTTCAATATATGTTTTTTTAGATGTCGAGCAAATGCTTGCATGCGTATAATTTTTGTCAACGGGTACTAAACAAAACTAATAAATCATATTTGAGCAGCTCTTTTATATGTTGATGTTCCTATGTATGTAGGTGAGTTTAGTACGGTTGTAGTACACCCTGAAACTGGAATAAATGATGAAGTTGTTGAATCACCTGTCTCCAAGATAACGGACTTCATACCTGGCCTCGGTCATATCAGTTCTTTCACACATGATCCACGGAGAGACGAGCTCACCGATCTTTGGTATGCTTTAAACTTTAATTTTACCCTATTCCTTCATTGAGGTGGTCGCTGTTTCCCCTTTAAGCTTTGGCAATCTCCTAAAGTCCGTATAAATAACAGGTCATTTCTGCTACATTTCTTTAAATTTGTACGTTAAGAATGTTTGCAATGATATTTGATGAGTACATACGTTCTCACTTTGTCACATGTCACATAATTATCTGTATTGTCTGGACTGCCAGATCAGTTAAAACAAACAATTTGGTTTGATCTGGATTCCTTCATGTTGCGAATTAATATGTACAAAACTATCATGGTTTCATTGTCAGTGTTAGCTGGATCAGTTCCCTCTCACCCTAAAGGCTGGCTGTAACTAGAAACTGGATGCATAAAAGTAGAAATGATTAACCTATGTCAAACATGCAATGATGCTTTCTTTTGTGAGGATGCAAATGCTGCATGAAAGTACCAAGGGGATTATCAAAACAGATTATATTCTCATGCTAGCTTTCTACAACACTGAGAACCTACTGTTAAAATTCCAATCAATAATGATAAAAATCATATTGGTCATATGGTAAGGTATGACCTGGCTGAAGCAGCAGGCATTAAGGTAGTTATCTAAATCCCACCAACACAATGCCAGATGTTTAATATCCAAAATCAAAACGAACAAGGTTGACTGGGGGCCTTGAGGCAGCATAATTTGATTCTCTTAGATGAAAAATGAAAGGGTGAATGTGCTTCTATAATTCATTGCTTTTGAAGCGAGTCTTAGATGGATTCAATCCAGATATGTACACTCAATATAGGCATAGTCCCTCCCTCTTAAATATTCTAATGCATTACATGGGCATGCGGTGGATGTACATACAATTAACAATTTGTGCATGCTTCATATATTTAATAGAAATAAGGGAAACATGAAGTTACTTTTTTATGGGTTGGGACTCATTGTTAATAAATGAATAACATCTGTGCTAATGCCCACATTAACATCGATCTTTCAGAAACATTATAGATACATGATTTATTGTAATTCTTTATGCTTCCTTACATAGAACCAGAATTTCCATAATCACTGTCCATGATTAATGTTCCTTTTTAATTTTTCTTCTCTCTCTTTCAAATTTCTATATGGACTGGTGAATCTGAAGCTAATACCACTATTGTTATCATAACAAATGCAAGTATAAATGGTGTTTCGCCAGTACCAAATAGAATGAGATTGTACCTCCTTTGATCAGATTTAATTGCCAAAAGAAACCTTTTGTTCTGTTGACATTAGCTAAATTTTGGCAGTGGGTAGGTACTATTGAGTATAGACAATGATATCATGAATCGTTTGATCATGTCCTACTCTAGCTTTTGCTCATCCCAATTAGTTGGGACAAGGTTTGGTGGTTTTGGCTATGGTCTGGCTTTTTTCTCATATGCAAGTCCTGGTGTCTAAGGATACATTGTGGCCATATTTCGCTATCCACTTTATATTCCATTGTTTTATGTTCCCTATTTCTCTTTTTCCAGAAGAGTTCTGTGCCATGAAATTTGTTGCTCTTTAGAGCATTGTTCTGCTTAAATATCATTAAGAATGAGATTCATTGGAGTCTTCTGTCAGGGTGGAGAATGCAACTGGTACTGTCATCAGTAAACAACCAGATGTAGAACAAAAGCCTGATACCGAGACAATCCAGGCATCAGTGCCATCTTCATTTGAATTAATGGAGAAATCAAACTCAGATAGCATGCTGCAGAAACAGCGCGAAGACGGCACTAAAGCTGGTGCTGGAAGTGGTCCTAACAGCACATTAAGGAGTGCTACTATTAGCCATAAAGCCTTTTCAGTGCAAGATAAGGTACTTCTTTGGAGTAAATCATCTTTTCCTGTAATAGTCCTTCACAGGTCCTTCAAATAAAAATACCTCCAATTATTGCTAGCTTGGGCTGTGGCATCTGAACCGTTCTTTCTACATAATAGTGAATCTAGCAGTTTGTGTTGTTTTCCCAGGTCCGGTCTATTTATGCTGCGGGCAATACAATACCCATACCATTCCTGAGGGCAATTGACATTTCTCCTCTAGCTCTGGTGTCAGATGTTGTACCTGGGGATATAGCGCCAGGATCAAGTGGCAATGCTGCTTTAGAAGCAGTTAAGGAGCTTTTCAGTGGTGATGGACAGACAAAGAAAGGAAGAAAAGGGGCAAATGAGGTTACTGTGGCGTTCTGCTTTTCCTTTTTCCCCCTCGTGTCAACCATATAGTGCTGTTATTAATGATTAAACTTATCACTTGCTGCTTGGTGTTGTCTTAGGTGCTGCTTCCTCCAGGAGTACATCAAAGATTGATGTCAAGTCCAACACTGATGAATCTAGCTCAGGCTCTAGCTTACCATAAAACGTGAGACTCATTAGTCGTGCACAAGGGTTACTTCTATTTTAAGTCTTTTCCATTAAATTCATCCTTCTTGTTTCAATTTTTGTAGGTGCTATCAGGATATGCCTCTCCAAGAGCTACAAGCAGCCCAAGAGCAGCAGACCATTCAAAACCTTTGTGACACACTTCGAACCATACTGCGCTTGTAGTTACTTGGTTTGGTGAGGCAAGTAACTCAATAATTTAGAGGTCGTACGCTTGTATTTGAATCAGAGATGGTCACTTACAATTCCTAGATGTTTCCTATTTACAAGTTCAGTGTTTCAAAAAATGTGTTGTTTAAAACAAGCTGCATTGATGTGGTAAGTTTTTGCCTTTGGCATAGTTATAATTTACAAAGTGCATGTAACAAGCTGCTGTATTAAAGTGGCAGATGCAAGTTTATATTGCTAATGGAACAGGCTATAATTTGGTTTATATATCAGATGCAGCATTCTCTTTTCTTGATAATTTTTGGATGTTTGATTGGGGTAAATCTAGTATAGAAAAATAAAAATTTCATATCAAATTATCATATTTAGTGCAAAAAAAAGAAAATAGAGATGGTAAAAGAATTGATGGCCCTTCTGTTTATTTTCTGTTTATTTTATGGAGAGAGAAGGTAAAATAAATATCATGGAGAAATTGATATTTGATAGATTTTTGAGTGATGGTAATTCATATTTGATAAAAATATTTTTAATAATGAGACATGGATGACAATAAAAATCTCGAGAAAGATAGAGCTTAGAAAAAAGAGCACATATGTGATCATTGAATTTGTTTTAATATTTTTTAATTTATTAAATAAAAAATTTTTATAAAAAAAATTAAGATACCGGTGGTATTATACAAAAGGCTATGTGAGTATAATTATTATATAAAAATTATTGGTATTAAAAAATTATTTTATATTAATTGATATATTTATAAATTTGATCATATTTCTATATAAGATTATATTTCATAATTTTTTTTAGTATCATTTTTTTTAGTAATATTTTTACGACCTAAACATAATAAAAATTATTTTTTTCGTAATCATTTTCTCAAATAAATGATTTCTAAGAACCATCAAGTTATAGACTAATATGATATACTCCAACCAAATGGATTCTAAAAAAAATCTTATCATTTATGTCAAGGAAGAAAATAATAAAAATAAAAAAAAAAGAGAACATAAGATATGGCCAAAAAATAAGAGAGAGAAGATTAGGCGGTGCAACCAACAATTTTTGGAGGCCACGATAGAGCTCTTGTTCCGCAGCGATGTAATATGAACGGGATTGCTTGGTGAAAAAAAATTTGGAGAAGACAGGGATAATTTAGAAATATCTAAAATTTGGAAAGGATCATATATATATATATATATATATATATATATATATATATATATATATATATATATATATATATATATATATATATATATATATATATCCAAAGACAGGGATAATTTAGAAATATCTAAAATTTGGAAAGGATCATATATATATATATATATATATATATATATATATATATATATATAAAAGCAGGTAATCACATAACTTTGATATATGCACAGTCCATAAAGTCAGCATACACAAGATCCCACAGGACTGGCAGGCATGACTCACCTTATCTCTAGATCAAAGTCTCCAAAGTGCTCCACTACATAAATTGCAATCCAGTTAGCCGTGCTGTTCGTCTTCTAAAAAATATATCAAACATGCACCTCAACTAAAAGACATAGAGCAGTCCAGATGTCATGGAGAAGCAGATGGGCCTCTAGCTGCTTAGTGTTGTCTTGAATCCATCCGATGATGGTGGTAGAATCTTCCTATATGAAAATTTTTTTCATCCACGCTTGTTCCTAGCAAAAATAATTTCCATCTAGACGGCATGAAGCTCAGCTCTCAGGACAAAAGGCTCAAAAAGATAAGAACCTTCTGCTGCTAGCAACCTGGCATCTGGGCTTTGGATAACAAAGTCCGCACCACCTCTACCATCCTTAATACTGTCACCAAAATTCACCTTGACGAACCACAAGGGCGGGGTCTCCTAGGATATAAAAATAACCCTCCTGGTCACTGCAAGGGTAGCTTAGGGGTTGGGGGCGTCAAGGGATGAGCCAGTAGCATCGAACTGGCTATATTCTGCAGCCAAGCAAATGGCTCTCTCCAGCACCCAAGAAGCAGGCACCATCTCGCATTCGAAGACCACGCTGTTCCTAAACAGCCAGATCTGATAGGTGACGTAAGCTATCCTCCCCTCCTAAGTATAGGTTCTCCTCTTAGTCATATTCTGACGGATCACATCCAAGAAGGACTCCCACCAGAGGCCATTGCTCACCTCCCAAGACTAGCTGCCTGCTCTCCTCCAAATCAGTCTCATCCTCAAGCATCATAGAATGGCGTGCTCCATCAACTCGTCCTCTAGCCTGCAGATCGGGCAAAATGTCGGAAGCTCCATGCCCCTATCTCTAAGAAGCATGTGCGTCAGAAGCCAGTCCCAAATAACCTTCTAGAGAAAGAGTTTCACCCTGGGATGGACGGTCATTCTCCAGATCCAAAGAGCCTTGATCCTCCAATCCGTCGTCGCCCTGCACATCTTGGTCAAGTCTCTCGTAGGAATCTTTGGGCAACAAGAGCAACCCCACATCCTCAAATTCTGACTACGATGGACCAGAATTGGTGTAGTAAGGATCCATCAGCAAGCGGACCACCAAAGAACCAGATGACATCCTAAGCTCTCTAGCCCCTACCATCGGTCATGAACAAGATACAAAAATGTGAATGGCATCCACCTCACTACTGACAAAGGTCGGTCGATGGGAGAGAGGCGGGTTGGATATCTAGGCATCCTGACTCACATTAACCGAAGTTCCATCTCCAATCAAACATCTGACCTGAGCTAGAGCTGCAGGATCGCGAGCACAAATCTCTTTACAAATAAAAAAACAGCCATGGGTCATCGACTATGGGATTCCTGACTCCACGCCCCATACCGCGCTCTCATCACCCTGCTCCACAAGCAGTCAGGCTGGATAAGAAATTTAGCAGCATGCCTGACGATCATGGCCTCCCTCTTAATCAATAAGGACTAAATACCAAGGCCTCCATCTCTCATAGGCTAGCAAACCATCTCCCAGGATAGTAGGTGGATCTTACGACCATCATGTGTAGAGGCCCACTGAAAGTTTCGAAATCACTGCTCCAATCTCCTAAGACAAGAGTTCAATACAATCGTATTCGTCAAGAAATACATCGGAATGGAGCTCAGCACCGATCTCACTAGAGTTGGCATTGGCTTGCTATCCCTCAAGGCTGTCTTGAATCCTCTACTTTATGGACCTACAGTCAGCCCTCCAAGGATGCGAAAGGATGTTTTTCGAATAATTCACCCCTACCGTAACTAGGGGTGGCAAAAGGGTCGGATCGGTCATAAATGAGTCAGGTCATAAAATGATCAATCCAAATCCGACCTATTTATTAAACGAATCAAAAATTCAAATCTGAATCCGACCTATTTATTAAACAAGTAACCCGACCCATTTAACTCGTTTATTAAATGGGTTAAATTAAGTTAAACGGATTAAACAGGTTAAACGGATCAAGTTAAATGGGTCAGAAACAGGTTAAATAGGTTAAACGGGTCTTAAATGAGTTAAATAGGTTAAACATGTCAGATTAAATAGATCAGAAATAGGTTAAACAGGTTAAACAGGTTAAATAGGTTATTTAACTCAATCCAACCTAAATATTAAACGGATTAAACGGACCAGATATCTAAAACATATATTCGACCTAATTATTAAACGGATTAAACGGATCGATCCATTTATGATCTGAATCTATTTAGCTTAAATCCAAATCTGTTTACGATGGGTCGAACATGAGTCAAATTGACGGGTCGGGTAATATTTTGCGAGCCCTTACCGTAGCTTCTTAAGCAGGTTTGAGACTTTCTAAGCGAAAATAAAGGAAGGCGTTAAGTGCAAAACGTAAAAACTAGAGGGGGCAAACTGTATTTTTCCCTAAATTATAGCTGAGGTTGGGGCAAGTCCTTTCCACCTCCGGTCCCTCTGGACGGCGAGACAGGGAGGCGATGTCGAGCCGCCGCGGACCGCCGAAGCACCAGAACCGGTACGCATGGAAGCCCAACGCCGGCCACAAGAAGAATGAAACGGTATTACACCGCCAACTATGTATCATTATCATTTTCGTTATTATTATTATTCCTTCATCTCTCTCTAGATTTTGATATTAGAACTGGAAATTTTATTACACGGCCAGGAATTGGGAGGAAAATATCGTCCCTACTCGGATATCACCTGCGTATGCCCCCGCTGCAAAGACCAGATCGACTGGAAACGAAGGTCTCTCCCTTCTCCCTCCATATCCTCTTTTCGCGTTCTCTTTTTAGGGTTTAAGTCCTAGTAAAGCCATCAATTTATTTTTGTATAGGTACGGCAAGTACAAGCCTCTTGTGGAGCCTGCCAAATGGTACTCAAACGCCCGCTCTTAAATCTTTTACTTAAATATGCGATTTTTCTCCTTCATTTTGGTTTTTTATATTTTTTCTTGAAATCATAGCCAGAAGTGCGGGAAACGGGCAGTCCGCCAGGCCTACCACAACATCTGCTCTGGTGACATCTTAGTTCGATTCAAAACGTCAAAATTTGTTTTTTTTTCTTATTTTTTAAATTAAAAAATCCATTTTGATATGATGTGTTTATAATTCAATTCTGTTCAGCATGTGCTAAGGATCTTAATGTGTGCGCCAAGTGCTGCTGCCGGACCGATGAGATCATCGGAAGGTTCTTTTTCTCTTGAGCCCATATGTTACCCCATAATTATGTTGAGATAATGGCTGTTGGAGTGCTCCCTTGTAATAAGTCTTTATTTGTACAGAGATATCTCGGAGGTGGAGACGGAGCGCAAGTCGCTTGAAGAGGTTGGCTTCTTTTCTTGTTGTTTTCTTATTCTTTTTTGTTTTATACTTTTTAGTTGTGGGGGAGGGTGATAAATTTTGGAACTTATGACTCTGGAATTTTCTTGTAGGCAATTAAGAATGCTCGGGAAAGGGATCGAAGGACTCTTCTTCGTGCTGTAAGAATTCATTGCCCAGCTTTTGGCATATGCGATATTTCATGCCTTGTGCCTTTTTCCCAATTGATATTCTGTTTGCTTAGAATTTTGGGTTTAATGGGCAGAATAAGTGCAATAAGGTTGCTTTGGAATAATGTAAATATTGGATGTCTGGCACTTGATATATGCCCAATTTTACACTTCAAGCTTTTGAATGCCCTTCCAGCAGACTAGTGAATATGAGGGATAAATAATAGAGTTATCACCATTCAGATTTGTAGGAATTGTCACAGAGAGGTCTTTTTTGTTAGTTGGACTTTTTGCTTTAGTCTTAAGTACCTACATCTGATACTTAGACATTACTGTTGGTATGACACTTGGATATAGGTCCACAAGAGAAACTTCTAAACACTAGGTCTAGAAGGAACATATAGCTGCACCTGACAGGTACCCAGATCCATGTGATATAGGTCTGTTACAGGTCTTCTATGGGTGTGATCACCAAGATGGGATAGAAGGCATAAACACTTTCTATCATCAAGGTCTTCTCTTTAGAAAAGAGGAAATTGTTAAGCCTTGGAAACTTACATCAACTTCTGGATCAGTTAGTCACTCTCATTACATGTGTATATAAGGACATACAACCTTCCTAGCTTAAAGGGTCTTGCATAGGAACTTGCTCATAAGATAGGACTCCTAGTTTTGGGGGAAAAAACTAAAAGATTCATATGGCTGATTAAGCAGTCACGTAACAACTTAAAAGTTGCATGATGAGACTTGCAATTTGTGTGACCAAGTTGAAGTTTGACATAAAGTTAAACCTGAAAGTTACTTGGACATAAGAAATAAAGTGCCTTAAAGAAAAAAATTTGTAACGACCCACAGCCTTCTCCAGAAAAAGCAAGTTAGAAAGTATTATTTGAGTTCCTTGATCCTATATAAATATCTAAAATCTGCACAGTGTATAGCCAATGCAGAACTAAATACTTGCCTGCATGGTCCTCATATACTCCCCCCATTTGAGCCCTATTTTGCCAAGCTAGGGGTCCAAATCTATTCAAATTCAATCACAGTTACCATGATCAATCCATGTTTAGTTCCAAGGGACCTATATTATAGTGTCTCTTAGTCTACATAGGCCATGGGTCGGATCTGCTCTAATACTATTGGTAGCAACTCAGGATCTTACTCTGAAAAGTTAGTTAGAAGATATTATTTGAGTTCTTTAGTCTTGTGGGACTAAGCACATGCCCCTATGGCCCTCACAAAAAAGAAAAAGAAAAACTGCATCAGGTCTGGCAATGCATTCCAAACAACTTAGTTTGGTGCATGAGAAATTACATTGGGGACGATTAGTTTACCATGCCTTCACACCTGCCTGCACATCCAGCATGACTGAATCATGAAGAAATAAACCAAGCTCCATATCACAACTAGGCCCTCTGTCTGTGAAAGAAAAAGGATGCCTGAAAATGTTAAAGTTCATTCTACTATTCAGATTTCATTCAATTATTTTGGGCTTATATGTGAATATTCCCCTTTCAGTTATCATTCCAAACAACTAGGCTCTCTGTCTATGCTTCAACTTTCAGTTAACATTTGATTGCTATATTTCTATATTGCTGTGTGTATGGAATGCCCACACATTTTCCCAGCTTTTGGACTCCACACTAGGGTATTTTATTTTACTCTTCCTGGTTTGCCTTCCACTCTTTCTGTTGTCTAAATGAACAGTAATAAATGCACTTCACCTTTTCTCCTTCTAGCTGTATCTCTTATTCATGATTTAAGGAGAATTTAGCTGATGAATATTTAATTGAATCATGATAGATCACCTTAAATTAATGTACCACATGAATCATATATGATGAGATCCCAGCCATCCATGTAATCATGTGCTATACTGGCTGCATTGAAAAATAAAAGGATGAAGGTAATATCATATGATCATAACTTCCAATCAAATTCAATTAGATACATAACATGTGAAATCATACATATTTATAAAATTGGTCGCAGGCATCGCCTGGGAGAATTGCAGTGTAGTAAATGAAATGAGTGGGATGCTCTCGTCCGTTAGGGAGACCAAACAACAGTTCAAAATATCGGGAGAATTGCAGTGTAGTAAATGAAACGAGTAGGATGCTCTTGTCCATTAGGGAGATCAAACAACAGTTTAAAATAGCTATCAAAATGTTGAACATGTCAAACCTAATATATGGAATGCAACTTGCAGACATGTTTGGTGTTGCTTCTACTTCTTGAAAAGTTCTTATAAAAGGAGAAGCCTGAACTGGGTTTTCTAGGGCATTTCTGGTGTTGCTTCCACTTTGAGTTCTCACAGAAGTCAAGTCAGAAGTTAGGTTTTCTACTTGTCCTGAAACAATTTTTTGAACTTTGTCTTCCTATGGCACTTCTCATACATTGTTACCAAACATCTGTTTCTTTTCTAGCAAACACTTTTTTGGTTGAAACGTTACAAAAGTGCTTTTTCTCAGCAACGTCTCACCTCTCCTGAAAGCATGTTTTAAAAATTTTCTTCTTGTAGAACACTTTTCATATATTGTACCAAATGCATTTTTCTAGGGTGCATTACTTTGCTTTAAAAGTTGCAAAAGTGCTTTTTTTAGTAACCTTAAACTCTAGTGCTGAACATCATATAATAGCTTTTTATTAATGCTTGCGGTATTGATAGTTCAGTTCTTCATCCTGTAGTGGGTTTTTTCTGCCACATCAATAACCAAAGCCTCTCTAGTCAATAGTTAACTGGTTTTTTAATTGACTTGGTGAAATAACATCAGCCAAATTTACACCTTTTCTTTTTCCTGACACTGCAACTGACATTTCAGCGATCCAAATCCAATGTTTGAAGATTGCTATTTTGGTCGTTTATCTTACATGATGTTTCTTCATGTTGTTTATACCTTTTTGTGAATCTTGTTTTGGTTTTGATTTTAACTGGCCCTTGTGATCTAGTTTCCATTCTAACTCCTCATTATTATCTGCTGGCAGATGAACAAAGAGAAAGCTGGTAAAGGAGCACCAATCCCCAAAATTGCAGACAGAAGTAGAGAATGTGAGCTCTTTGCTGCTTCATCAATTGATGAATATGCTGAACTTAGCCGGCAGCATGATAGTGATGAGGAAGAGGATGAAGATTTTATTTGTGACTGAGATTGGGAAACTTTTATAAATTCACAAAGTTGCATTAGATGCCCTTCTGTGAGTCATTGGTTATATCAGTCACAATAACCTTTAGTGTTGTTTTATTTAATTGTTATTTTGATTGCCCAAGGGAATTTTTGTAGTTCTTTTTTTAATCAGTGACTTCTAGTTCTAGGGGCATATGAGATCATATTTGTGCCCGAGTTGTGTCCGCTTATAGGTATCCTATGGGAACACAAAAATGCAATTCATGGTACGTCGTTGTCTGATGAGGAATGCACCGGGCTGTGAAATCCGTTTCTATTTTTTGATAGTTAATTTATTAGAGTGGTATATACAAGGGAGTCCTGCAGAACTTTTTCTCATCTGTTGTCATTGAATTCCTGATAGCAATAATATATGTAGTGCTTGCTCAAACCTTGAATATAAGAATAGTGACATTTTGACCCATCGATGCTATGGCTATTAGCAAATTAATCATCGATTTAGGGAAGGGGCATAGCTCACGTGAGGTTAATACTCTGGGATGATCTTCATGTTAACAGCCCGGTAATGCATGTTTTAACTTTTCAACAAATTGTTACATTATTATTTTTATATATTCATATCTATATTTATTTTATTTGATGAATATAAATATAAATATATATATATTATTAAAATATAAAAAATTCTATTCATATTTATTTTGAATGAATATTGAATGTATGGATAAAATTATGGATATAATTTAGATAATTAAATTTTATAGATACAGAATCAAAAATATTATTAAATAAATAGTAAATCAAATTAATAATATATTTATATAATTATATATTTTTTAAAAAAAATTAATAAGTATTATATAAAATTATTTAGAATTATATATAAATTCGATGGATAGATTGATAGAGGTTGGATGGTTGTCTATCTATATTTATATTTATTTTTTTTTGACTGATATAAATATGGATATGGATATGAATTAGATTTTTAAATTTTTATCTATATTTAGATTAATTAAGATGCAAAAATGAATCCAAATGAATAATATTTATGCCTCTTTCATCCCTGCAAGGCGGTGTGGCTGCATTGTACACAGTTTGGCAAGATTGTAGGCAGCCCACCGTTCTTAAAAGCAAATAAAAGCGGGCTACCGGGAAACTGTGATACCTTCAGGTTAAGCCAATAAACAGGGGACTACGATTAGTCCCGTAGGTTCAATCAATCTCAAATTCCGATGGAATTACAAACATTATCAGAGTAAATTATGAAAACCAAGAACTCAGGGAATGAGCTCCCATTCAAAAGGCATATTTTTATCCAAGTAATGAAGCAGGCTAAAGGAGACCCATTTGCCCACAAGAGGACCTTTTAGCAAGGAAACGTAGAAAATATCCATCCTCAGCCCCCCTGAGGAGGCCAGCCTCTGTTATACAAAAGCCCTTCCCTGTTCTTCACAGCTCTCACTATGATCATCATAGCATCATTGTCTCCCACCTGGGATAGCATTCTTGCTGCTCATGACACGCATTCACCCTTGGGATCGTTAGTTCAATCCTTCATTAAAGCACTAACCACTATCTGGTGTCTCATCAAGGATTTGAAGGGAGCCTTTGTTTACAATCCTGCAAATTGATCAGCCAAGGAGATTTCTACATAACATATTATCCAACCAAGCCTATTTTACGTGGCTTATGTTCTTGAAAAAATTATGTCATCATCATTTAAACGTGAGATACGTGGTGAAATCGTGGTAGAGAAAATATCTGATCGTGAAGTTTTTGTAGAGATATCTAATTGTCCTTCAGTAAATATCCCAAGTATGGTCACCTTGTGCCCCCTCTTATCCAAGTACTTCCCAATAAAGATTCTCCATACAATCTTGTGTCACCAAGGCCCTATTCGGATTGAAAGAATTGTAGAGGAGAAATAGATCAGAGAAAAAATCGCAACCCACACCCCCCAAGGAAAGGAAAAGAATTGGAGAGATTTCGGACCTCCTTTGAATTTTTGAATATAGTCATTTTAAGGGTCATTTAGTGAGCAGTTTTAGTGAGCAGGTTTTCTTCAATTAAGTTTGAAGGCTGAGTGTTTCTAAACAAAAATTTTATCTGCACTTTCATTATATATAGTATGCGTACAACACAATATGGTTAATAGAACACATCAAAAGCATCATTCTGACAAATGATAAGATTGTTGGCTACTCAAACAACAAACAGGGCCAGACAGGAAATTCTGAAAGTTTCAGCAAGAAAACTAGAAGGGAAGTAATCCTAGGTAAACAGTAGTTTGAACTAACCAGGAACCATGTCCCGTGCCACTAGAGTTGGCAAGTTTGTGGACTAATTTTCTGGAACAACTCTGTTCTTCTCAAACACTTCATGCTATAGGATTTCCTTCCAGAATCTGACCGACTTGTCATTCCCGCATGTAATGAAGGCTGGCTCAAAGGGAGAGTGCTCTACCCAGCGTGGCGCACCTATGTGATTAGATGGCCACTTTGCAACCTTTTCAGCAGTGAGTACATCCCAAATAACCACCTGTAGCTCACCGAATTTTAGCTGAACCTAGTAAATGAAGCAATAATATGCATATAACAATTCAGAAGCCTTGGATAAATGACAACTGACCTCATTGTTTGGTTCATCAATTGACAGAATAAATTCTTCGGTTTGATTGAAAACAGCCTGCAACCAAAGCCACTCTTGAAATTTAACCCATTCACCAAATATATTAGTGAAATCAGTTGATGAGACATAGAAACAAATTTTCTACTTCTGTTTCAGGCATGAAGAAAGTTTATTGCAACCTCGTGGTATCAGAACCACTTTATAATTAGAGGGTTATCAACATACAAAACCCTTTTCATTTTTGTGATTGTTAAATTGCACTTTTCCTAGTTATTACAAGAAGCAATAATGACTGATGTAATCATCATTTTAGAAAGACTTCTCAAGAGCTAGCGGTTCATTCAAAACTGGACTGCATGCCAATTATGAAAGATGTCTCAGGTAACATAACTAAAGATGCTGTGCAAAAATAGCACATAATCTACAAGCATTAGAAAATTGTGAAAAGCCAGTTTAAATGGTCACTGTTATCCCAAAAAAAAAAGGAATAATAAGTTTCGCGCATCCACTTCCTTCCCTGCAGGATTTCATGGTACAATTTGCATATCCAGAAGTTTGATCACACAAATGCACATAAGCATAATACTGTCAGCAAAAAGAAAAATGGTTGCTGACATCCGAGTCACAGGTTAGTCTTGCATGGAAGGATATGTAACAATTTCACAACAATTCTCATTAAAAAAAAAGCATGCAGATGTTCACTTCAACTATCTGGAAAGAAGAGAAGTTTTAACCAACCTGGCAACGCAACTGTGTATGAACCGCACCCAAATATTGCTTTATCAGTCTTCCAGTGCCAACTTCCCACAACTTCACAGTGGAGTCCTTCCCGCAAGAAAGAATGAACCTAGTTGTTGAACATTGTGAAATGAATGGCAATGGTTAAGGGACTAAAGTAAAAAGAACAAAAATGACTAAAGTTGTGCAGAATGTGGCTAGCATGATAGGAGTTGGAACAGAGGAAATTAATAATGTGAAAAGAAAGGCCAAATAACTAAAGCAAAGTGAAAACCAGATTCCATCATCCTACATTAGTATGTGTCATATAATGTAAGCTAGGAAGTGAAAGTTTTAGTTGATGGGGCACAAGCAAGTGAAGGTAAGGCACTCATAAAAGGTCAGAGCAGAACAGCCTCATATAAAGGGGGTCTTGTTCTCCAATTTCAGGTTTCAAGCTATTAAGCATGAGTTCCAGCAATGTGCCTTCCTGCATGGCTACACACTATATTAACCCAGTAGTTCCATTACATTCAGCCCTTGCCAGAATCAGGAGTAGGTGCTGGTGCAGGTGCAGGTGCAAGGAAACATAAAAGCACTTCAAGTACAAAAGCACTTAGGAAGCAGGCAGGATTTCTACTTTTCACGGAGTTTCCAGAGCAGGTACATTATCCTGGGTAGAAGATCCTGCTACTAAGATTCAGCCACCGCTATTGAGGAAGGAGACTGACATATAAACTTCATGGCAACAGAAAATGAAAAAGAACAAAAACAAAAGGGGGAAAGTTTCCAACATGTGAGTGCATTCTATACCGTTGGTCCTTGGTGAAACTTGCACTAGTGGCCTCTATTGACCCATGCGCCCCAACAATGGGCCGGACACACTGTGCAGTTACCCCATCCCATACCCGAACAGAACCATCTTTTGAGGCTGTCACATACATACTGCCAGTTGACGAATATTGCACCTGCACAGAAAAATTTTTAGTTAGTAATAAATGGACCTTAATCTTAATTAACATAAAAACCAGGTTCATTATAAGCAACATTGGCCAAAAGTTTTCTAAGAAGATTTAATTGTTCGGTCATGAGACAAAGCAAACAGAAAAACCAACATGCCTGATTGATGGCAGCATTAGCATTTAATTCTTGCACGTGTGATGACAAGTAACACTGGAAAGTATTGACATCATATAAATGTGGAATGTAATGATCAGTCCCTGTAAATAGATCATCTTTTTATCAGTCATTAATTATAATTAAATGCAAAATTCTTTTACAATAGGCATTTCTAAATACACATTGTATTATGAAACCCAACTTATTAATAAAAGGGGACTAGATTATCATCTAGATGTCAAAAATAGGATAAACTTCAGTTCCAAACATGGCCCACAACAAGATATACTAAATATCAACTTTATGGACCCAGAAACAGGAAACGATCAAATGATGCCTGTATTCTTCAACTGATGCTAATTGAAAGCATTCATAAGATGTATGTTGTATAACAATTAACACAAACAGGATATTAGATACCTGCTAAAAGATAATCCCCAGAAGGATGAAATGATACAGATCTGACATTATGAGTATCCTGTATGCATGACAGAACCAAATGTAACCACATTAATATCATTAACGCACAAGTTGGAAACCATGTGTAAAACATAAGAAGTATAAAAAAAGAATGGCAAAACCTGGATAACTCTAAAAGCTCTCTTCGCAGCTGTTTTTGAAAAATCAAAAAACCTGAAAAACACTTTCTGAATACATCATCAAATGAAACAATATATGAATTGCTCAATGCATGGAAATACAGAAATACATGTCTTCCAGAAACATCACTTCTTCATAGATATATCTCTTGAAAATTGCAGAGAAGTTAAAAATCTTGAATTCATCACTAGCAACAAATTTCATAAAGAATCTTGGGATTGTTTGATAATTCTTTTCTTAGCTTTCTATGTACTTGTACTTGGTACGTGCAAAGCACATGGTTTATTTAAGGAACAGAGCCTTTAATGTATGGCTGTGATCAAACCACTCAAAAATTTATGGAATAGATTTAATGAAAAGTTCCTGTTTAATCTCCATTTAAGAGCAAATATGGAAGAATGCAATAAATTATGAAAAGGGTCAATATATGAAAGAGATTGGAGGCATGCACATTAGGAGACAGTTTGTAGAGAAGAAATGCGTTAAACAGAGATGAAGCAGGGAGTGGAGATGCATGCATCCCACCTGGGGAGTGTGGGTTAAAATAGCAAAAATTCCACAAAACTTTACACCACCAATGCCAGCAACACTGCTAGTGTAATAGAGAAAGGCTACCTAAAGAAGTCCAAATATTATATAAAAATGTAAGAGTTAAGTAATCATATATCTAGCTTGACACCATCATTTGTCAAGTACTTATTTACAACTAACAAGTATGAATACAAGCACAACTGGACATGGCTACAGATAGGGTAGTGGAAGATGAAGACCATATATCAGGTGGCAGCAAGGGAGCCGGAAGAGGTGGTATTACATGTGGCGGCATTGAACCCTCTGTTTGCTTAATAGCTAATCTACGACCTCCTGAAATGCTATTTGCTTCATAATTATAGTCGTCATAATTTTATGACTCTTAAATACCTCAGTGATGATATCAATGTTTTAGCTGTTTGGCAAGGCCCATATTATATATATCATTGTTCAATTTAAATTGTGTATATTTGGAATAACAAACAAATGTGATGGAAATAACATGTGATAGGCCCAGAAAAATACTAGATATTTACAAATTTGATAGGAAAAAAAATTCTCTCATTTGTTGTCCAAATAACTCTAAACACATAAGAACACCTCTCTATCTTCCCCTATATATTTAATGCACTTGGTCTCAAAAGTAATTTACAGCCAAAATGCAGAAACGAAACCAACTATGGATCAGATACAGCCAAAACTGAAAATTCAGTCAAAAGTTGATATCTTGATTCAAGGTATCAAGATGACATCATGGAAGTTGACATGTTAATAGATGGATTCACAAATGAGTGCCAATCCAAACAAATTACAAGCTCATAATTACCAAACATGAAAAACGGTAAATAGAAGCACATGATTCCATAAAAGAGCGAATAACACTGCCCATTTTATGAGCACCCCATATATGGAGACAACAACACATGTACAAATACATACAATAACACATACATACATACATATATACATACTACATATATCCATTAAAATACTTGGAAGGTACATACTTTATAGAGTGGTCTTTTGCCCCAGATATCAGTATAGTACCTTGAGGATGGAAATCCAGATCATTGATAGGCTGCAAAGCACCAAAATAGGAAATAAAAGTAGGATACTTGTGAAAAATAAGCCCATCAAATCTTAATGTTCCTACCATGATCGATAGATGCAAGTTTCAGTATACACACATCCTTCACAACAACAGCCAATCAAGGGTATCATGCCACATATGATACACAAAAAACAAAAGATATAAAATCAAGGAAGAGCAAGATTAGATCACTTCTTTGAACAAAAGGAAAATAATAAATGGGAAAACAGTAATTGATCATATACAGATACTAGACATCTTCATTGAAAGGGATTTTCTCATAACATGAAGTATGATAACATAGCACTCCATAGAAAGTTTAAATGCATTAGCAAAATTTTCCCGTTATCATGGAAATAGTTAGGAAGGAGCTCACTTAAACAACAGTAGATATAACATTGATTGAGGATGTATTTATGGAGATGTTATGAGGCGATAGTGGATTGAAGGCTAGAGTT
The DNA here is from genome assembly GCF_000442705.2 of Elaeis guineensis. Lineage (NCBI taxonomy): Eukaryota > Viridiplantae > Streptophyta > Magnoliopsida > Arecales > Arecaceae > Elaeis > Elaeis guineensis. The sequence goes on from NC_025998.2 coordinate 128,218,621, forward strand.
GCTGTCAACAAAAATAGGCCACAAAGTGAATATGATTTTTCTTTTTTTTCCATTGGGAAGGGATGTGGTGGTTGCGGAGATTGCAACAAGAAATATCCTCTTGGACTATAAGCACTTCACCTATAGACTCAACTGGGTCAAGAACAAATGAAGATCCTTCTACAGCTTAGGTTGAGTTTTTATAAGATTTGATATACTTCAAATCTTTCACCAAATAGAAAGGGAAATCAGATTTCACACCTTTTACCCCAAATAACATTACACACAATTACAAAAAAAAAGGAGCATCTTCCAACCCAATGAAATTTCCATGTATTAAAAACTCTTCCTCTCTCTCCCTCCCTCCCTCCTCCCTCCCTTCCCCCTCTGTGTGTGAGCATGCATGCACATTCCTCTTCTAGCCCTATGAAATCCCATGCACTGAAAAGTTAAACAGCCCAGCACAACTCCCCCCCCCCCCCCCCGGGGTCTGCATCCGACCAAATTCCCATGTATGGAGACGTTCTCTCTCTCTCTCTCTCTCTCTCTCTCTCTCTCTCTGTGTCTGTGTGTGTGTTTTGGGAGAGGGGGGTGGGGGCAGTTGTCTGTGTATGTGTGCAAGTACCAGAAAAAAGAAGCCTCTTCTAGCCTTATAAAATTCCATGTATTCTAAAGTTCTTCCCCCTCCCCCTCTCCTTGCGTACCCTCTGAACTTTTAGCCCTATGAAATTCCTGAGCATTGGAAGTTCCCTCTTTCTAAACTTGCATGTGTTTGAGTTTGTATGTATGTATGCATGCATGCATGCATAAAATTACAGAAAAAAGGAGCCTCTTCTAGCCTTGTGGAATGCCTATGCACTGAAAGGTTATCTTCCATTCCCCCCCCCCCACCCCCCGCGGCATGCATGCACTATGAAATTCCCATGTATTTAAAAGTTCTCTCCCCCCTTACCTCGATGTGTGTGCAAGCCCTACGAAATTCCTGTGTATTGAAAAGTCCTCTATGTATATGCATACATATGCATGTCTTCTTTCAAATTCATACTAGTGAAAAAAGCATGGCAATCTTGCCATGGAATTTCTAAGGGCATCTATCAAGGAAATTTTATCTTTGCATAATATCAATTATCACATACCAAGAATTCTCTCATAAGAAACAACTGAATACTAGCATGCATTTGGGTGATTCCTGCCAATGAATGTTTTTCAAAATAGACAGTCATCAGCCACCAGCATAGCCCATCCTGATCTTAAAATCCCCAAGACAACTAAAAAGTTTAACATTACTATGCATGTTTACGAGAGCTCTGTATATTCATTGTCAGCATCTCTAGTTTTCACTAAATTAGGGTTCCAAGCCACCTCATTTTCCCGAAGCTAAGATCATAAAAAGCATCAGATGCAATTTGATATTAGACCAAAGAAAATGAAACTCGTTACCAAAGAAAATGAGACTTGTTGTAGGCATACTAAACAGCATATTCTGAAAACAACACATCACCATCAAAATCAACTTTATCCTCCCTCCTATCTTGAAGCAAACAGTAGTTTTTAAAGCTTCCTTAGCTAGAGAATATTGATTCATGTCATGGGAGGCATACTTTACTAGAGTATAAAACCAAACCTCATGATCGATATAATCGTGAATTTGTCATTCGAATGCTTAGCCCATATACATATCCACCTTGTTCTAGCTTAAAGGCCCCAAAGCAAAATGGAGCTAAAGATTGAGGAATCATTGAAACTTGCTATGAAGATAGCAATGGCTAAGGAATGTCAAATTGACCCGAACCGGCAGTTTGACCCATAGCAAACCGAACTAACACTGACCATCATGCAGGTCAGTTTGGGCTATAAAAGATGCTCGATCAGCCCTCAAAGGTTCGAGATGCCTCTCCGCTCTCTTGCCTGCTATCTCCGCCTCGCAAGGGCCTCTCCATCTGGTCAAGGCAAGACTTCCCTCCCCCTCCCTCTCTCCCTATCTAGCCCCAATATCTCATCTCTTTCTACCACTGTCGAGACCGAGATTTCCTTGACGAACCCTACCACTCAGCCGGAGGCCGAGCTAGGCTCCCCACCTGTCGGAAGCTTAATTTCACCCCTATTTCCACGTCAACCTCCATTGATTTCCTCATCGCAGCTTTGGCAGAACCTCATTGCCTTATTGGTTGCCAAGCCTACATCGAAGCCACCATAGGTCGCTACTACTAGCCTAATATCATAGTCAAAACAACCACCTCTGTCTCCTTGCTGCAATCAAGACCATTGCCCTCCATCACCTTGCTGGACTCGACTCCATCGGAAATCGAGCCACCAAGCCCTCTTCCACCTCTCTTCCTCCTCTCTCACTCTCCCCTTGCCCCCTCTCTTTCTCCCTCCACCGCCAAGCCATAGGGTCAACGGCTGGGGCAGACTGCCTCACTCCCTCTCTTCCTCTTCCTGTCTCTCTCTCTCTCCCTCCCCCTCTCTCACCAACCCCTCCTTCACCTCTGCCTTTCCTCTCCCTCTCCCCCTCCCTCCCTTTCCCTCTCTCTTCCCTTCTCCTTGATCATTGCATATCTTTTAGCAATTACATGTATCTAATATACTATCGCATGTGTATCATGTTCATCATGACCCATGTGGGCACACGCTCAATCCTACATCAATTGGGTATTGAGAAAATCTTGAGTACATATAGGGCCAACGAACCAATAGAATACCTTCTAGCTAGTCTTTTCAAATGAAATCTTAGGTTGTAACAAATAATTTTGGAGTCAACCCAACCCATGACCCAACTAGAGGATACTGCAACATGAGCTCTTCTGGAGCTGTCAATGATAAAAAAAAAAAAATCGTGTTTGACCGGACCCTTAGCTTGTTGAGGACGTCAAGGCTTAAATAGGAAGTGTGTAAGTAGATCTTGGGTACTTGTATAGGTCAACCCAAATAATACTTTCTATACAGCCCTTTTGGATGAGGACTTGGTCATTACAATATCAATCCTAAGCAGCATTATCATGATCCATACTTTGATCCTTCAAACTACTATCTCTCCATGTGATATTATATCTTCTTGAAAGTGATTTGAACCTGATCCATTTACGGTCTCGATGGGGTTTTGTCAACGAACAAGTCTCTAACTATTGTTGATATCACATAAGAATGGCTCTTATGAAGTCTTATAAAGAGTTAAAAGGGTGCAAGAATAAAGTCCTATCCTGCTAATCAAAATAATAGAGGAGATTCCAAACTGATCGGAAATTATAACAAAGACTACATTTCCTTTATTGACAAAAAAAAAAGGTTAGGTAGTTGAGGTTATCCAAAGGCATAATATCATCTATCAAACAAAAATGCACAAGTGAAATGTCTGCATGCATAAGACAAGCTACGTCATTGTATTGCAAATATGAGAAAAAGTGCAAGACAAATTATGGAGCGTTAACAGCTATTCCTTGCTATTCATACCACTTATTTGATCAATAAATTTTGAAAACATAGAAACTAAGCAATAGCTAGGTGTCAAATAAACAAAATTGATGAGCACTCGTTGGAATTCAGAGTTTGGTGCATACATATGTATTTCAAAATTTTATTTTCTAAACACCGCAACGAAGAATAAGATTAAAACAGTTTTAATCTGAATTATACATGCATGAAAACATAAAACCACATGGATCTATCGCCTATGCTGAAATTGATATATGCTGAAATTTAGATTGTGATCAAATCACATACCTATTTCGCAATCTTTTTCTTCGAATCTGGATCTGCAAGAGAAGTTCTCTCTTAGCCGCACAAGTGTCCGGCCTATATGAGTATCCACTCGAGATCAACCTGAAACAGCCTGCTTTAATTTGAATTTTGGTTCTCCAAAATTCAGCCTGCTGAATCTGAACGAAGCCTGGATCGCGATCAATGCTTGACCTTTCTCCTTGATCTTCTTCTCCTCTTCTCTAAAGTTTCTCCTTGCTTTGTGCTGCTACAAAATACCAGCAACCAGTAAATTATGGGACGTCCAACACCTTAGGCGTGGAACTCCTTGGGACTCGCATCCCAAGGGATGGGCATGTAGAACGCCCAAGAGAAGAGAAAGGAAGAGCAAGAGAAGATGTGGGGAGAGCCTTTGGACGTGAGGGGCTACTGGTTTTGATGCTCTAGGGACCTTAAAGGATGTCCTTTTAAATAGGTACAAAGATTGAATTCTATTCAATCACATAATACAAGTCCTACTTGCATTAGGTTTCCTATTAACTTCAGTTATCCAACTTACTTTAGGAGACCTTTTAGGCGCCAACAATTAGGGTCTTTGCACCCATAATTAGACGCCCCAAAACACACCCAACAGATACCCCATAAGAGTACTAAAAGTCCTCTAATTAATAGACACGCCCAATTTGATCAAATCAAGATGACACCCAAAAATAACTATCAAAAAAATTAATTAGGGACTTGCACCCTTAATTAATATGATCCATAATCTTAAACACTCAACAATTGGAGTCTCATGAATCTTATTCATGTAGGTTATTAATAGATAATTAAGTTAGAATTATCTTATCAAATAAGTAGTCCCAACGAAAAAAGAAATTAGGTCCAACCATGTGCTAGCAAGGTTATCATGAACCCAATGAATTTCTCTAAATCCAATTGACGCTTCATAAGCTCAATTACTTATTCCAGACCTAATTCCTTTGTTGTGTGACCCCATAGGTTCAATTCTATCTGATAGTGAGATATACAATGATCTCTATCATTGTATCATTGAAACTCTTTTCAATAGGTCGGAACAATTTCATTCTAACTCAGTAAGGATTGTCGATCCAGAATGATCCTAGTGAGCTCTCACAATCCACCAGTGACACCTAGCAGTATGTAGTGGCAATCTAGTAGAACTGAAATAAACCTCTAGGTGTAGTTAACGTGTGATTCGATTCCTCTATCGTAAGTTCCGACTAGATGGCAGATCATGGATAAATCGTCAAACCTCAACATCAGTCATATGATAAATTTGATTAGCTCAAGTCCAGTTGTGATTTCTATGAAAACTCATTTCCATCAATCACACTACTATGGCCATAGATTTTTGGACTCAGCCTTTTAAATTTCATAAGACTACTCTCTATCAAGGTCGATAGATCATGTTTTGTTGCGCATCCCACTCCTACAATGGACCAACTATCGCCAACATCTACTACAAGAGCTCATTGAGATCCATATTTTTGTATCAGTCAAACTTCAGCAGCCTCATTGCGAGCAGTAGTACCATCTCAAGTCAAAAGATAAGTCACACAACTACAGCATCGAGACAATCACTGATGATTGAATAAAAATCAAAGTGATCTCTCGTATGGTCACGCTCAGTACTAGTTATTCTCTAACAACCACCCGCACTCGTCGTCCTGTGTCTCTACACAGTAAACCAAAGACTCATCTATTCCGAAGGAAGCGATTTGTGCGCCAGCCTATCCGGATCTATCACCATCCTCATGATGATCCTATGATCGGGAGCATTTAGAAATTAAATACATGTCTTTAATTCTCAACACTTTGAGAATATGTATTGAAACTAATTCTATGGACGATTCAAAGACACATCACACTTGAATGAAAAAGAAATTGCCCTTTTATTGATCATATCAATATATTAAGTATAAAATTGTATCCTAAAATTATTACAATGTGTCAGCCATATTGACTTCTAGGACATACATCTAACAATCTCCCATTTGGACTAAAGCCAATTGGCCACAAATCTAAATCTCATCTTCTTAAGATGGACTTCCATTTTCGGTTGGCTCAACTGCTTAGTCAGTGGGTCTGCTACGTTGTCCGTGAAGTTTACTCTTCCCACCTCGACATGAGATAGTCACGTACATTGCTGCTCTATGTGTTTGGACTTCTGGTGAGACCTTGGACTCCTTAACTAGGGCTATGTTGCCATTGTCTTTGCAGTACTGTATCAGGGCATGACATCCAGTTCTACAACTAATATTAGAGCTAGAATTCGTCCTACATATCTACAGCATGTTCAGCCTCCATTGTTTAATTACTCAGAATCCTTCTGATATATTGAACAAGAATACACCCTCGAATCGCAACTCAGAATCTCCTTCAAAGATCAAGAATAAATCCTTAGTCCTTCTCAAATACTTAAAGATATTCTTCACAACTATCCAGTGCTCCTCGTCTGAATTCGACTGATACCTACTCGTGACACTCACGGCAAAGACAGTATCAGATCGAGTACATAACATGGCATACATGAGGCTTCCTATCGCCGAAGCATAAGGAATCCTACTCATGCGCTCCTCAGATGTGGTTGGACACATTGTCTTAGAGAAACTAATACCATGCCTAAGAGGTAAGAGAGAGACCTTTCTTGGAGTTTTCCATGCTAAACCTCTTCAGTATCTTCTCTATGTACAGCTTTTATGACAGGCCAAACATCCGTTTAGGTCTATCTTTATAGACCTTTATTTCGAGAATATAGAACGCTTCTCCTAGATCTTTCATGGAGAATTCCTTGGACAGACATCTTTTGACCATGGTCAGCATGGGAATGTCATTCCCAATAAGGAGAATATTATCCACGTACAATATGAGGAAGATGATCGCACTCCCACTGACTCTCTTGTATACACAAGGTTCTTTATTTTTGATGAAATCAAACGATTTGATTGTCTCATCAAAACGATGGTTCCAACTCCGAAGGACCTGCTTTAATCCATATATGGATCTTTGCAACTTGCAGACTCTGTGATCACTATCATCGGATGTGAAATCCATAGGCTGCTCCATATAGATATCTTCCTCAAGATATCTATTCAGAAAAGTAATTTTTACATCCATCTGTCAGATTTCATAATCACAGTAAGCCGCAACAACAAGCAAAGTGCGGATGGATTTCAACATGGCTATGGAAGAGAAAGTTTCCTGATAATCAATACCTTTGCGCTGACTATAACCTTTTGCCATAAGTCTAACTTTATAGGTCTCTACCTTACCATCGACACCTATCTTCCTTTTGTAGATCCATTTACACCCAATGGGTACGATACCCTCAGATGGATCCACTAAAGTCTAGACTTGATTCGAGTGCATCGAGTCAACTTCTGACTTCATAGCATCTAACCATTTTTCGGAATCGATGTCAGACATCGCCTCGTCAAAAGTAGTAGGGTGATCACTATGACCCCTATCTCCCATAAGGAATATTTCCTTTACTTCCTCCGTAAGCATACCCATGTACCTTTCTGGATGTCGGGAGACCCTGCTAGATCTACGAGGTGGTAGAGGAACATCAACTACTGGCTCATAGACTACGGATTCCTGAGGATCTATAGCTCTGGGCTCTTCAAAGACTTTCTTTTCGAGCTCCACTAACCTCCCACTGCCGCCATCTTGAATAAACTGTTTTTCTAAAAATACAGCGTTTCGACTCACAATCACATTGTGATCTTGTGGAAAGTAGTAGTATCCCATGAATTCTTTTGGATATCCTATAGAGCGAGCTATAATAGATCTATCCTCCAACTTATCCGTTATTTATCTCTTGACATAGGCCGGACATCCCCAAGTCTTGAGATAACCCAAACTTGACTTCTTACCGAACCATATCTCATACGATGTGGTAGGAACGAACTTTAATGGAACCCTATTCGACAAGTGAATGGCAGTTAATAAGGCATGTCCCCAAAAAAATAAGGGTAGATCAATGAAACTCATCATGGACCAAACCATAACCAATAGGATCATGTTCCTCCTTTCGGATACCCCATTGAGCTGAGGCGTTCCAGGAGGGGTCCACTGAGAGACTATGCCGTTGTCCTTAAGAAATCTTAGAAATTTTCGACTAAGGTATTCACCTCCTCGATCAGATTGAAGAATCTTAACAGGTTTGCCTGTCTGAATTTTTTGAACTTTTCAAAGACCTCAGACTTGTGTTTTATGAGATACACATACCCTTACCTAGACAGGTCATCGATAAAGATAATGAAGTAGGTATAACCATCCTTGATCTGCACATCAAATGGCCCACACACATCAGTGTGTACCAGGACAAGTAGCTCTGTAGCCCTTTCCCCATGCCCTACAAAGGGCAACTTGACCATTTTTCCTCGAAGGCAGGATTCGCAAGCTGGATACGGCTCTGGATTAAGAGAGCCAAGGATTCCATCCTTCTCCAGTCTGTTTATCCTGTCCTCTCCAATATGGCCTAGTCTATAATGCCACAAGTACTTCTGATTTATTCCATCTCTGGATCTCTTTTGACCTACGGCACTCACTATTTGCTCGTTTAGGTTCACATTCGCATCAACATGCAAGTGATAAAGACTGTCAATTAAAAGACTACGTGCAACCAATTTATTTCGTAAATAAATGAAACAAAAATCTTTATTGAAACAAATTTCAAAACCTTCCTATACTAGCACAAACACGAAAATTAAATTACAACTAGCTACGGAAACATAATAACAGCCTTTTAAATCTAATCTAACACCAGACGATAATCGAAGAGGGTAAATGCCAACGGCCTTGCAGCAACCTTTGCTCCATTGCCGATCCGAAGGATCATGTCATCTTCCCTCAACCTCCTACTTTCTATCAAATCCTGCATTGAGATACGTATATGAGCACTCGAGCCAGAGTCTAATACCCAACTAGAAGTAGAAGAAACTATAAGGTTAGATTCAATTACCAGCATACCTTCAAAAGATTTATCATCCTTTTTGATCTTTAGGCTCTTCAGATATTTTAGACAGTTTCTCCTCCAATGGCCTTCAGCATGACAGTGGAAACACTTTTTCTTTGCCTCAGCCGCCTTTGGACTATCTTTCTTCGGCTTGCTCTCTTTCTTTTGCTTCTTCGCGGATTTAACCTTCTTTCTTCTAGTAGACTTTCTCTTGGAGGAAGAGGTCCGCTCCACAGCGAGAACAATGCCTCTTGAACTCTTCAAGATACCCTCGGTGGTGACCAACATATTGACGAGTTCGAAAATAGTGCAGTCAAGTTTGTTCATATGAAAATTCACAATGAATTGACTATATGAACTGGTAAGGGATTGAAGGATCAGATCTATCTGCAATTCTTTTTGCATTTTTAGCTTGAGCTTCCCAAGTTCGTCAATGTCCTTGATCACTGTCATACAATGCTCATGAACAGACTGCCCTTCGAGCATCTTCAGATTGAAGAATCTTTTGGATACTACGAAGCGCGCAGTACGGCTATGCTCACCATACAACTCTTGTAGGTGAGTGATCATAGCCCGAGCAGTGGATATATGCTCATACTGGCTTTGCAACTCGTTTGACATAGACGCCAGCACATAACACTTGACCCGACTGTCTTCATCTGTGCACTTCTCAAAAGCAGCTCTTTGCTCAGCAGTAGGACGGTTTGATAGCACGGGATCCTATTCGAAAACATGGTTTAACTTTTTTGAGGTCAGAACAATCCTGAGGTTTCTGAGCCAGTCTTTGTAATTGGTACCGGTCAAACGATTGGTTTCAAGGATGCGGACTAGAGGGTTTGAGGCTGATATGGTGGTTTAACTACGAGAGTAGAGATTCAAGTTAGACTTTTGTACTTAATGTTTATATTTGCTTCTAGAGACTTTAAGATGCAAATAATGACACCCACTAATTTATCGGATCTCTCCACTCTCCAAGAAAGAAACGAAAATCCTAACGCGACAAAGGATTCTTAGTGGGTGCTACGGTCCCACCGATGACATGCACCTCACTTAACAGTTATTGGTAACATGCACACCGATGCGTAGACAACTCTTTGCCCAGATGCTTCACTAAGCATGTTGCAGTGACTTGATCTCTAAGTCATGTGGGCTCACCTAACAGTTATTGTCCATACTTTTTAGTTAAGCCCGTCCCACTGTTCACAAGCAGGTACAAGGCCGTCAATGGATCCCTCACCTAATAGTTATTGGGCCCAACCCCATCCTTACTCTAGAGCAACTCTTTGCTAATAGAGTAGTTGTGTTCTCGATGCAACTGAATCACTGTAATCAACCGAGAACAATCAACGCCGGTAGCACGTCCGCACATCTACAACGGTGGAAGACCTACGAACTTAATATTTATGGAAAGATTAGATTTAGGTCTCATCTAATCAGTCATTATATGATCGATCTAACTAGCATGGGCTAAATCAGATTGCTAAGCAATCTAATTCAAGACCCAATCTTTCAAATTGATCAGCTAAGTGAAGATCGATGGGGGTCCCCCTGTTGCCTTCCTAAGACACCAATAAATTGATCAGATCGACCAACGGAACCAATTAAATAACCACATCTCATTAACTTGCCTTAAACACCAATAGGTCGATTGATCAGAATTAGTTAGCTCTAACGAATCGAACTCAAACCAGCGAGCCAAATTAGATCCTTAGGTTAATCGATTCTACAAATGGGATTCAAATGATTTGATCAACAACAATTGTATGATCATTAACTTAATTGATCTGACCCTTATCAATACTTGACTTGGTTTGATCAATTACTTAATCGAGTTAGACCCATATGACTCAAATCAAAAACCTTAAATGCAATCCTATTATATGACCTAATTTATGATTTTTCCATGACCAAAACCCTCGTGCACAAACACACATTTCAGATTCTAAAATCATATTTCAGATCTAAATTCGTTGCATGAAAGTAAGTTTTAAAACATGAAAATAATTTTCAGATTTTATCATACAAACATATATCACATATATGCATGTAAAATCAGATTTAAACCGAATTTCAAATCTAAGCATGATATCATATCTCATATACTAATCATGGATCAGACTAAAAGCAAATTTATGATCTAAATATGTAATCATATATCACATATATGAATCAAAATTCAGATCATATAAAAATTTCAAATTTTATGCATGTATTTATGTATCACATGAACAGGAACTGAAACTCTTTCTAGATCAAAATTCAGATCTATGCATGTAATTACATATCAACTATATGTTCTAAAATTAAACACAAAATCAAATTTCAGATTAGAAGATCCATTTATACATCTCATGTATTAAGAAAAAATCTGATTTTAAATTTTTTTCAAAAATATGTATATCAAAATTCAGCATATGAAAACCCGTGACTCTGATAGCACTGTTAAAATTCGGGGTTTGGTGCATACATATGTGTTTCAAAACTTTATTTTCTAAACACCACAGTGGAGAATAAGATTAAAACACTTTTAATCTGAATGATGCATGCATGAAAACATAAAACCACATGGATCTATCTCATATGCTGAAATTCAGATTGTGACCAAATCACATATCTGTTTCGCAATCCTTTTCTTCGAATCTGAATCTGGAAGAAAAGTTCTCTCTTAACCGTACAAGTGTCCGGCCTCTACGAGTATCAACTCGGAATCAGCCTGGAACAACCCTCTTTAATCTGAATTTTGGTTCTTCAAAATTCAGCCTGCTGAATCTGAACGAAGCCTGAATCGCGATCAATGCTTGATCTTTCTCCTTGATCTTTTTCTTCTCCTCTTCTTTACAGTTTCTCCTTGCTTTATACTGCTACAAAACACCAGCAACCAGTAAATTGTAGGACGCCCAACACCTTGGGCGTGGAACTCCTTGGGACTCGCGTCCCAAGGGATGGGCGTATAGAATGCCTAAGAGAAGAGAAAGGAAGAGGACGAGAGGGCAAGGGGAGAGCCTTTGGGCGTGAGGGGCTGCTGGTTTTGATGCTCTAGAGATTTTAGGAGAGGTCCCTTTAAATAGGCACAAAGATTGAATCCTATTCAATCACATAATATAAGTCCTACTTGCATTAGGTTTCCTATTAACTTAAGTTATCCAACTTACTTTAGGAGATCCTTTAAGTGCCAATAATTAGGGCTTTTGTATCCATAATTAGATACCCCAAAACACACCCAAGAGACGTCCCATAAAAGAACTAAAAGCCCTCTAATCAATGGACACGCCCAACTTGATCAAATCAAGGTGGCGCCCAAAAATAACTATCAAAAAAATTAATTAGAGACTTGCACCTTTAATTAATATGATCCATAACCTTAAACACCCAACAATTACAGTCTCATGAATCTTATTCATATATGTTACTAGCAGGTAATTAAGTTAGAATTATCTTATCAAATAAGTAGTCCCAACGAAAAGAGGAATTGGATCCAACCATATGCTAGCAAGATTATCATGAACCCAATGGGTTTCTCTAAACCCAATTGACACTTCATAAACTCAATTACTTATTCCAAACCTAATCCTTTTGTTGTGTGATCCCATATATTCAATTCTATCTGATAGTGAGATATACAATGATCTCTATCATTGTATCATTGAAATTCTTTTCAATGGATCGGAACAATTTCACTCTAACTCAGTAAGGATTATCGATCCAGAACGATCCTAGTGAGCTCTCACAATCCACCAGTGACACCTAGCAGTATGTAGTGACAATCCAGTAGAACTGAAATGAACCTCTAGGTGTAGTTAACGTGTGATTTAGTCCCTCTATCGTAAGTTCCGACTAGATGGTAGGTCATGGATAAATCATCAAACCTCAACATCAATCATATGATAGATTCGATTAGCTCAAGTTCAGTTGTGACTTCTATAGAAACTCATTTCCATCAATCACACTACTATGATCATAGATTCTTGGACTTAGCCTTTCAAATCTCATAGGACTACTCTCTATCAAGGTCGATAAATCCTGTCTTGATGTGCACCACACTCCTACAGTGGACCAACTGTCGCCAACATCCACTACAAGGGCTCATTAAGATCTATGTTTATGTGTCAGTCAAACTTCAGCAGCCTCACTGCAAGCAGCAGTACCATCTCAAGTCAAAAGATCAATCACACAACTACAGCAATGAGACAATCACTGACGATTGAATAGAAATCCAAGTGATCTCTCGTAAGGTCACGCTCGGTACTAATTGTTCTCTAACAACCACCCGCACTCGTCATCCTGTGTCTCTACATAGTAGATCACAGACTCATCTATCCTGAAGGAAGCGATTTGTGTGCCAGTCTATCCGGAGCTATCACCGTCCTCATGATGATCCTATAATCGGAAGCATTTAGAAATTAAATACACATCTCTAATTCTCAACACTTTGAGAATATGTATCAAAACTAATTCTATGGATGATTCAAAGACACATCACACTTGAATGAAAAATAAATTATCCTTTTATTAATCATATCAATATATTAAGTACAAAATTATGCCTTAAAATTATTACAATGTGTCAGCCATATTGGCTTCTAAGACATACATTTAATAGCACTATCATTCTAGGCTCACTATTTGCATCTTGTTTCATATCAGTTCCTATCAAGGGTTGCATCCTAATGGTTGTAGGCCTTTCCCTTCTTTGCTTCTCACAGCTATCTCATCTAATTTTCATGCACATACACATATTATCACCATTTTCACCCTCACTCCATCTTCACATCCTACATTGTGAACTCTCTAAATATTGTTGAACTTAAGATGTAAATCCATCCTTCTGGGATTTTGCACAAATTGAATTCCTTAGCACCACCTCATGATATTCATTTATTTGATAATTTGTCATTTGCAAACTTTTGAAACCATAATAAGATAGAGCATCATTGACCTTATTGTTGTCTTACAAGTACAGAAAATGATTGAAATCAAAAGAGATATAAAATGAATATCCACATAGAAATTGCTATATGCATGAATGCATAAACAAAGTAGAATGGACATAAAGCCAAAGAAAGCACATAAGCATGCAGCAAGGAAGCACATTTATGCTACTTAAAGATTACAAACGCACTCATAGCTATGCATTCAGCGCAATAATATGCTAGGTGATAAGAAAGGTGAGGATTTTCTTCAGCTACAACTCAAAAGCATTACAATTAACTAGGAAACTTAGAACTTTACTTATTTCCTTTCCTTTTGTACCTTCAAAATTTCAATAAATAGTGCTTTTGAAAGAAAGAAAGAGTTCCAACTTTACATAGGTTGTTAGGTTGTTTTTAAAAGCTAAGATGATAAGATTTTTTTTTTTTTGACTTGTGTTCATTTAGTTTGTCCAATGACTAGAACAAAAGCATTCATCCATCTGCTGGTAATGCCGCTTCAAAACATGATATGCATGAGATATTGATAAGATGTAGAAAGGTTAATATATTAAATCACAATCCATCTTAAAACGATGCAAGTCATTGATGAAGTCATTCCAGAAAGTGAAATAAAATTACCTGTGAATGATCATAGAAAGTTCGAATAACAGGGCGCACAGGTCCATCCCTGGCATCTGCAAGCATCATTTGTTTAATCTTTGAAACCTGCAAGAGATAATAAGCTTATTGAAGTTGGACACTGGTACATAAAAATCTGAATCTATGATGATATGTAAATGAACAACCTCGAATAGTTTAATTGACGTGTCTGAACTCCCAGTTGCAACAAAGCGCCCATCCGGACTAAATCTTGCACATCGGGCAACATTCTACAAAACCAGGATAATCAGTCACCAACAATCGAAGGATAAAACCAAGTACAAATCAGAACAGAGATGAGAAGTGCATGAGTAGGTAGTATACAAACATATGCTTGAAAATTGGAAATTAAGGCAGTCAATTCGCCCTAAGAATGTAGGTAAGTAAACAGAGAAATCAACATTACACTACTCACCATGCCAAGTGATAAGGGTCCTGGCATGAATAATGATTGTAAAAAAGATAAAAAGACTGATGTGCATATGTTTTACAACTATGAAGACCATAATTTGATACATAAAGGAAAGTTTAAGAATGGATTCATAAAAATAAAATTAATGTTAAATTTTCTCCAGAACTTTTTCAATCCACTCATCAGAATGCACCCAACAACAAAATGCAATATCTTGTCCTCATTAAAACTTGATGATGGATAACCTTTTCCATACCTTATGTTCTGAAACATGCCTAGTCTCGTGTTTTGGAAAACTCTTGGATGAACCTTTCACATCCTGCATTGAACTAATTTGCATGTTTAAAAATATCAGCTACCTTGTATAATAGAAACCTCAGAGAATAGAAAACTATGCATCAAGGTTAGAGTTATAAGCCACAAGTTGACAAACGAACTAAAAGGTTAATACCTTGCCTTTAATTTCACAATGAGATACTATAGGCCGAGACACGTAAAGTCACAATTTTTGTGCTAAATAAAGTCCACTTACGCATGACTTGGCATAACTGTCGGCTGTTGTACTGACCACAAGACAAATAATGTATCTAAAGGATGTGCAGTAAATGCTAATCACCTGAAATCCACAGAAGTAGTAGGAAGAGGTACCGAGCCATGCCCTGCAGGTACCCCTGCAATAGAGTCAAAAAGGCCACCAGAAGAAACTCCTCTTGAAGCCTCATCTCTCTCCGCTGCAAGACCCTGTGGACACCTCAGAACCCAACAACTCCAAAAACCCAAAAACTGAAAGATGGATCGAAAGGAAACTGAATTAAAAACCACACCTTGGCAACAAGTTCAAGAAGCTTGTTCGGAGGGGCTTCTGTGTTCAACGGCGTCATGGTCGCCGAAGCAACTGCAGTCGCCGCCTGCAAGTAGAACCGTTGGAAACAAGCTAATATAATCAATTGCACTTCAACAAGAACTTATGGAAGATGAGAGAAAGCGTGCCTGACTGAGATTGTTGTCTCGAAGATGAGCGACTATCAATGCATTGACATGGCGAAGGAGCTTCCCAGCCTGAAGGGTCTGCTCCAGGCTCGACTCCATTGCAGAAAACCCCACGACGCTTCTTGGAAGAGAGGGTTTTTCTTCAAAGCCCAACCATCCCACGAGCTAGGAACTCGAATTCGCAGATCAAGATCCAGTCTTTCACCATCTCATCGAACCCTTTCTCTTCCCAGAGCTAGGGTTTGCTGCAAAACGATTCAAGAGCACCGGTCCCACTTTCCAGTGGGGCCGGTCTGTTGCCTTGCTAAAACCCTAGCACGTCATTTTGTCCTCCTTTCTTCTTCTTCTTTTTTTTTTTTTTTTTTTTTAATTTAATACAAACCGTTCATCCTGGCAGTTCATTGGGAAGGGCAAAATTGTAAACTTGTCCAATCCACCTGTTCAGCAGGTCTCCGATGGCGGTGGGAGGTGGAGGAATCCCGGCCAAGATGACCGGAAAGTGGAGGGACGAACAACAGCGGCGATGATGGAGGTGGAAGAGGCCGCCACGGCGGCAACAGGAACCAAGGGGAAAGAGGTCCGGGTGGCGATGGGCGGTGGAGGAGGGCGTATGGCCGGTGTGTGTGGAGGTTGGGGTGGCTAATTTTGGTTTTGACTGGTTAGCCTCGAGGCCCAGATGATAAAATTTAGCCTAATTTCACGTCATAGAGCTTGAAAAAATATTTGATTTTTTTAATTAAAAAATATGTTTCTATGGGCTAGTCAAGGCCTCTAAAAATTTGATATATAATTTGATTTTTCAATACAGCAAATATTGCTCCAACCCCATCCAATCTTTTTTATAGTCATCAAAATGATTCACGTCAGATTTAGTGATTCTTCTAGGAGATAATATGAGAACGAAGCATTTAGTAAAACCCGTGGACGCTTATTAAAAAGCACTCCATATGATATAGCACATGAATGCATGCATAATACAAGCAAAGCACATATTAAATAGCAGTCCACTAAAGTTCAAAATGGATTATTACATTTTAAAAAAAAATAATTTTTCCAAATATGAACATAAAATGTTTTTCCTTGTTTCTCTTTGAACACCTTAGAGTGTTCAATAGAAATCCTAAAGGCTACTAACAGAATGCATGATATGGAGAACATGGATGAGCAATGCAGTGCAATTTTTGTGAATTTTGTGATGCTCAGTTCCTATCAGTGACATAATCCTGCTCATATACATGTGCAAATGTCGGAATTTCATAGAGAAGGTGCATAACATACGAAAAATAAGCCTTGACATGAGAATGCAAATGTCGGGAATATCAAACAAGAGGTGCTCGGTAAACATCACTCTTTAGGCTCCTAATTAATGACGGGTCTGATGAATGTTGGAAAAGGTTGGTCGGACATGAGAATGGTGAACGCAGAAAAGAGAGACTTGTCTCATGCCGTGTCAGGGTGTGCAAGTGGCTCTCTCTCTCTCTCTCTCTTTCTCTCGGCATTTCAAGGGTGGCAACATAATGGATATCCATTGTACATCATACTCCTCTGATACCATTGCACTTCTTCTGTTCTAACAAGAGTGACATCAGCGAAGGAGCCTTCAAAGAAGAAAAAGGCAAGAGAGAGCAACTGCTAAACGATGGATATATCCATCTCAGGTCGGAGCTGCTCAAAGTGAGGGTTCATCTCAAGGCCCAGCTTTTACGTGAAAGGCTATGCCAGGCTCTGTGTGAATGTGTGCCCAGAGACATCTCCTTTCGAAAGGTATGGCTTGCACATGACATTGCCTTTGTCGAGGTTAGACTAAGGTGGGCCCAGAAACATCTCCAGGCTCTGCCTTGGAATCGGAGGGTCCAATGTCAATCAAGCAGTTGGTAATAGGGATCCCATAGAGGGCAACGATCACCTGAAGAGACGATCATCGGAGCTCCAGAGTAGAGAGAGCGTTAGCAGAGGAGATAGCTGGGCTCGAGGAGGCATTCAACGGCGATGGCCACTCTTTCTACCGGAACATCGGAGACACTTTGGGCCTCTCCAGAGGGCTTCCCAACTCGGGTGCATCGCGGATGAGGCGAAGGAATATGTTGAGGAAAAATTTATTATAGGTCCACGAATAGACAGTGAATTAGTTGCCACTACCCAAAACAATAAGTTCCTCATGAGTATAAGGTTATTTTTTGAATACCTAAATGCATGTTACAATTCACGGTTGTCTCAATCATCAATTTCCAAACACCATTGTATTTAAACCAACGAACCAGCTAAATAATAAATAGTCTTGGCACTCGATCGGCTGCACACCCCGCGAATTGCTCATGCAAGTCTGCAACTGACCACATCCTACCACCTTAGCATTCAACTTAATGAATGCGTGAGCAGACCAGCACTAGATTTTTCGACCTCAAATCTACAGGTGCAGTTTCCATCAATAGCATAGTGGAGACAAAGAAGTTTCCATTGTATCATGAGATGTACTAGGGAATAGAGACTGTGAGGTATAAATTTGCCTGGAGTATTTGCTGAACATGAATCAAAATTTTACTAAGCACAGGCAGATGACTAAAAACAATGCAAATTTATATTCAACAGGGCAACGGAGGTTTCAAACAAAAAGTAAAACAGTTTCTTTAACTCTCTTCTGGCTCCCTCTCAACTGGCACCATCAAGACTTCTAGATCAAAGGGTTATCAATGAATGTTACATTGTCTGTGCAAGTTATCTGTGACAGATTCAAGTATGTTCCCGCAGAACAGATTAATGTAGATTTGCTAAATCCATAGGCATTAAAATAAACAAGTTATGCAGCATTCCTACAATAAGATTTTAAAACAAGTTCTGTGACATAAACAAGTTATATCTCTCTGATTTTAAAACGTCAGTGATTGCTGCCGATACATTTGTCACCAAGTGAAACACATCTCACTTCCACTAAATTCCTGGATTCAGATTTCCATATCAGGTTTATGTAGTATTCCTACGATAAGATTATAGAAATTCCAAATACTGATGTACCTAGTTTTTGAAATATAAGGTTGCACATGGTTAAAGACAGTATAATTGAGCTATTCATCCAAAGAAAATGCTTCATTTCTTAAATTGTAATTTTGCTTGTAACTTCACTGATGTGGATCTTCTCTGTTTCTAAGGACATGAAATGCCACACCCTTAAACTGTTCCAACATGCCAGACCAGGTAGTTGGGCACCATATCAACATCTGCATAAATTCTGATTTCTAGCTGTAACTACTCCGAGATTCAATGATGCAGCTGGAATAAGCATTTTCCAAAGTCCAAAGTAATGCTAGCAGGTTGCTCCATGTAACTAGACCAACATGGCATTGCTTCATTCCTTGACAAGCATGTAGCATCAAATAAGTAGAGAGACACCAAATCAGCTGACTTATTGATAAAGCCATAGCTTTGCAAGTCCGCCAGTGCAATCATGCACTCAAATTTTTAAAAAAATAATAAACATAAAATATAAAACTAAATTAATAAAGCAGAAAATTGACACACCACAACTTCCGTTGCTTTCTTGCTTTACCATAATCCATCTATTTGATCTATAAAACAGCAGACTGCCAGCCAAAAAGGATGATAAACCTTGTTCTCAAACCCTAAAGCTACACATGCTATGAACCTTCAAACTTTTCACATTAAATACAATTTTGGCACCTATTTTCCTTTTTTCACAAAAAAAATATTATTTTTTCTGCATGGAATTTACGGATGTACAGCTTGTATGTTATTAGGCAATAAGTGGCCATTTTGCTGTCTTCACATCAAAAATTGAGAAGAAAAAAAGCTGCTATTTTTTCTGCTGTTAAAAGTAATTTGTGCTCCTATAAACCACCACAGTTGTAACATAAAACTGATCAGCACAACATCAACAAGATATAGACAATCACCACAGAAGATATTGAAAATCCTAAATCCTTGCCTTAACTCATATTATTACATGACTATCTCACAGATCTGTGTATATGAATGAGAATATGCAAAGAATTATTCCATTGAATACATGTCTGAAAGGAAAGAATCAGCAGTTGGCAGGAAAAAAATGGGGAACTCTATTTGGGCAAATAACAAAAGGACTGGTCAGTCAAACAACTTACCTGCAGAATGGATGGGGAGTTTCAAATAACAAAGGTGGCAACCTGTTTTAGTTAACTGTTCTATAAAAGAGATCTCAAATATAATGAATCATATCATCTCTCCTCAAAATATTGAAGAGAAGCTGAAATGACCCGAGCCACTGACCGTCCAAGTCACCACTTCATGGGGCTTCTCAGCCTGAAAAATGGGCTTCCTGATTTACACATCACTGCAAATATGGATTATGGCATGCATGGAAACTGTTGCAATTTCGCAACTCTGCTTCGAATGGTAGAATCTAGAAAATCAAATCTCTTCACTTTTAGCACACAGCCGCTCTGAAAAAAGAAGACCATCGAATGTTATATTTAGAAGATCAGAGTATGTGAAACAAAAGGAAAGATGAACCAAATCCAGAATTCAATTTATTAAGAAAAAATATATTAAGAAACAGGCACCTTCAGAGTTATTACTGTGAATTGTTTACATGCTAGAATATTCAGGAAAATTCTAGAGTCATTACATGGTCTTCCAAGAATTTAGATCAGACAGGCTTTCCATAATCTACCTAAGAATTATCATTAGATCAGATCTCCGTGTTAGACCAAGCATAAGTCAGTCCAACATCTCCACAGGTTCATGGAAACAATCTCTACTTCTGGATGGCCTTATATTTTGCAGTCATATGATGAAAACTCTTCAATACATGCAGTTCTTGTCCTCTATTAGAAATTAAGAGAGTTCTTTGATTTTTTTAAATTCTTCTATGATGCTTTGTATCCACAAATTTTGTTAAACTAAGTTAATTTTCATGGACCATTTAACTGGTGACTTGGCAATACTTATCTACATGGCTTCAAACAAATTAACAAAGAGCATGCCACAAAATGTCCTTATAATGGATTTTAGAAGCAGTAACTTGCCTGGTTACTTTAGTTAGTGTTCTAAAGAAGTATAAGATACATTCAAAAAATTGTCACCAGCTACCAATTAGTTTTTATCACAACAGCAGCGCATTATTAACTAGCACCTTCTCCGATTCTTCTTAATGGCAAAAATGGTTGAGCAGATTGGCTTTAACTTGTCATACGACCTTTTTTTGCTGGGATTAATGAAATAGAAAGCTTACTCTAATTTGCAAAATTAGGTATGCTAAATAATCATCAGCTCTGAAAGCCATGTATGCTTTTTCAGCTGCATAATAATTTTGACAACAAATAGTAACTGATTAATTTAGGAAGTTTTAGCTCTAACAGTTTAACAGCGCAAATAGGTTTAGGGAGGTTATGTCTACGCAAGTCCCTGGGATAATCCACTCATAGCATGCCACTATCGGATTTTTTTCTTTTAAAGGGACATCCACCTGCCAGCTTGTGACCTGCTTCAGCATGTCAAGAATTGACAATAAATAAGCTAAAAGGGAAACAAAGAGAAGCCAAAAAAAACCCTCAAAGTTATTCTGTAAGCAATAACAGGATGACCATTGTGCATTTTCTGTTTATCAATGTTCAATATTTGTTCCCTATACTTATCAGCTCAATAATTGTATTTATGTCTAATGTACCACGAGTATTGCAGGAACTCATAAATTTTATCTATTCACTCCATGGGGAAAAACAGAAGCTTCTGTGCTAGTGTAAGTTCATATTAACTCATAAGTACAAATGCGGACTGAATAGCTCATCTGAGATGCCACCATGAGGCTTCATGATAACAAAGAGTTCCGCTGTCGTAGGCATATAGTTCTCCTTAATGATGTACTTTGACAATCTTCCTAAAATAACTGTCAATATTAAACAATTACATAGTGAATTGCTCTTAGTTCAACATGCAAGTTACAAACGGGACATACATTAGCATTGATAAACATGCCCAAGTAAATCAAACTCATTACATATGTTGATATATATTTGGAGTGACATGTTTGTCGAACCAAGTATTAGGAATTGTGACATCCACAAATCAATAAGCTGTTTAGCAAGGAAAGTGGAACCATCACGACCCATCTGGTTCATGGCATACCAAGCCATGCCAAGCAAGACCGGGATGGTTGCAACATTCGAAATGAGAAACTGGCGAAGGAGGGGAGAGGGAGAAGGAAAGAGAGGAAAAGAGAGGGGGAAAGGGAAAGAGAGGGAGAGGGAGAAGGACCTCCAGAGGACCGCCAAGGCTGCCCCATTGCCAACTTCACTGAGAGTCGGCAAAATAAAAAAAAGAAGATAGAGGGCAAAGCTCTTGTTTTGATTGGGAGGGCGATAGAGTCCCTTCAGTCCTTTGGGGGCCTCCACAGCCCTCTATTAGCCTCGATGGCACTCCGACAGCCTCAACGGCAATCCAGTATCCCTCCCTCCCTCTCTTTTCCTATCTCACATTCTTCCTCTCCCCTGCCCTTGCCGCCATGTCAAGCTGCGCTTCGCCAGCCTCTGCCGGCTTCATCATCTCTCTCCCTCCCTTCTTCTCTCTCTCCCTCTCTTTCCCTTCACCCCTCCCTCTCTTCCTCTCTCCTGTTCTCCCTCTCCTCCACCTTCTCTACTACATCGATTCGGCTCCCGCACAGAACAGGCATGGGGGCATGCCAAACCATGTCTTTTGATTGGTATGGTCCCTAGTACCAGCACAACAAGCCTTGCTGCTTAGCAATTTTAGTAGAACCACACAACTTTATTGGAACAATACTTTTTCAAAAAGCTCAAGGAGTTTGCTTAATTTGAGTGGAATCCACTGGGTTTCCATTCTACGTGGACATCCCTTTCAACCCTAGGATATGAATGACCAAAAAAAGAAAAAGAAGCATAGACCAAAAGAACTCAATCCTATCAATTTGAGTCGATATTCTAAGTATCATGGTGGTTCATCCATGCTCTTCAGACCCCTTGAACCGAAAGAGCCACCATATTGTCAAGTCTTTTTTTTGGCCCTTGAATGAAAATAACTGAAGCATCTCACTTATCTCTCTCAGTCAAATCTTCTCATTTCTAACTTCCTCCTTAGTTTTGCTAAATATCTTTATCCACGTCCACATTTTTCCATGTTCAATACATGTGAAAATTCCATTTCAATTCCTTTAAATTCTTGTCCGTTCCCACTTGGAATAACCAGAGAACAATAGTGCATTTCTTATATGCAATATGACTATATTGGGATTTCTGTTTTTGAGTTAAAATAGACCTGTAATGCCAATAGCATTCACTCATACATAATTTTCTTCATTGCTTATTATAATGTAAAAGAACCCTGTTCCTTTCCATGTCAGGAACTAAAGGTAAACCTCAACAAAAAAAAAAAAAAGGGAAAATGAATGGCTGTAAATAGAACAAGAAGTTGACACACGCTATATGATAGTATGAGGATCAAAGGCATGTCAAGATGAATGAAAAGACTAACTGATAACATAAAGCAACATATTATATGTAAAGAAAGAAAAGTTTCCCTACTCAGATATTCATATGCTACTATCATGGTGGTACCCCATGCTGACATGCTGAAAAACCTTGGACCTAATCCTCTGTAGAAGCCTTTCCATCCATCTTCAACAATCAATCTTTTGACAACTTGTCTTGCAGTTTGTCTCTGTTTACTATCACTAACCTACATCCAAAAAATAAATAAATGAAACAGTAGACAATCAAAGGTTGGCAGAATAAGAATTTGCATGCCAAGAATAATGACAAACAGCTTTGTTTTCTCTTGTTAGCGGCAAAGCTACAGCGAAAACTTAAGAGCTCAAATTAAAAAGAAGAAAATGCACAAAGTAGAAGATGAACATCCCCAGAAAAGGGAAAAAGAAAAACCATGCCTCCTATCACTGACTCCAATCTAAGAACCAAAAGTTCATAGCACTATGGAGAGTCAGAAACTTAATCAATCAATTACAGATACCAAAAATGCGAAGACAGTCTACAAAAATTGACAAAATTTCTCCTTCACAGACCAAAAAGCTTCCCCTTGTAGCAAGGTTCATAGAAGTATCCTCTCAACATAATGTATCCACATGAAAGGTTGTGAAAAATGACTAGCTTTAATGCTTATGCCAACTGCATACAGACCCCAAGAGTACAAACAACATAATAATATTTTCTCATTCCATCTCCACATCCAAGTACCTATAATATGATACAGTGTTTAGAGACAGTGATGGGTCAATGAGATTGATCCAGCTGACCTGCTTATGCCAACTGCATATAGCTCCCAAGAGTACAAGATAATAATAATTTCTCATTCCATCTCCACATCCAATTATCCGAAGTATGATCAAGGATTCTGGTCCCAGTGGGACGTCCCGCGGGACACCGAGACAGGATACCATTCTATATGTCGGGACGGGGTACCATTCTATCCCGCTAGCATCTGACAGGGACGCTGGGACATCCCCTGTCTCAAATGTTTGGACGGGGCAGTGCATCCCATTCCATGGAAAAATCGGAAGAGTCCCGTTCCACGGAATTTAAAACCTTGAGTATTGTTGGTGCACAAATCTGCTTGCACCGGAGAAGCTGGAGTCGGGGAAGCCGCGGTCGCCGCCGGGACCTGCAAAGGAAGTCTAAACCGGAGGTGGGGTTGCTCCGGCAAGACCCTCCGACGCTCAAGTCAGTTCTCTGCCTCAACAAGAATGGAGTGCTCGAACGGAGAATTTAGCAGAGTTTTGATATAAGAAATGAGCTTAGAGTATAACGTATCTGGATCCCCCCTTTTTATAGGCGGAGAAGGTAACGGATCGATGGCGACGTCTGTAATCGTTTGATCGTGGGCCGCCCGTAGTCAGGGGGAATTTATTGCGAGAGGTAGTGGAGCGGAATCGTGGCCATCACCGCAGCTCGCCACATGGAATCTGTTGCAAGGAGTGGAGCAGCGTCCGTTGTCGTGACTTGCCAGCGGATAGGAGAATCGCCCGGTATCCGTCGCAGGAGGTGGAGCAGGTTCGTGGCCGTTATGGTGGCCTGCCAGGGGGTAGTGGAGCTGTGCGGAATCCGCCACAGGGAGTGGAGCAGAGCCGCGATGGTTACTGCGGCCTGTCAGGGAATGATGGGGCTGCGCGGAATCCGCCACAGGAAGTAGAGCAGGATCGTGGCCGTTATGGTGGCCTGCCAGGGGGCGCGGATCTGTTGATTGAAGCTCGGCAGCGGTCGGAGCCCGGCCTCTGTAGAGGTCCGGGAGAGGTCCTCCTGGCGGTTGGGGTCGTGGGTGGAGTCTGACTTCTGTGGGAGTCCGGGCGGAACCCGGCTCCCGTAGGAGTCCGGACGGAGTCCCCTGCAAACAAAGTTAAAGGTGAAGTCCGGCTCCCGTAGGAGTCCGGACGGAGCTTACCAGCAGTTGACACTGAGGACGGAGCCCGGCTCCCGTAGGAGTCCGGGCGGAGCTGTTCCGCAGTTGATGTCGGAGGCGGAGCCCGGCTCCCGTAGGAGTCCGGGCGGAGCTGTTCTGTAGCTGATGTCGGAGGCGGAGCCCGGCTCCCGTAGGAGTCCGGGCGGAGCTGTTCTGTAGCTGACGTCGGAGGCGGAGCCCGGCTCCCGTAGGAGTCCGGGCGGAGCTGTTCTGTAGCTGACGTCGGAGGCGGAGCCCGGACTCCTACGGGAGTCCGGGCGGAGCTGTTCTGCAGCTGATGTCGGAGGCGGAGCCCGGCTCCCGTAGGAGTCCGGGCGGAGCTGTTCTGTAGCTGATGTCGGAGGCGGAGCCCGGCTCCCGTAGGAGTCCGGGCGGAGCTGTTCTGCAGGTGATGTCGGAGGCGGAGCCCGGCTCCCGTAGGAGTCCGGGCGGAGCTGTTCTGTAGCTGACGTCGGAGGCGGAGCCCGGCTCCCGTAGGAGTCCGGGCGGAGCTGTTCTGCAGCTGATGTCGGAGGCGGAGCCCGGCTCCCGTAGGAGTCCGGGTGGAGCTGTTCTGTAGCTGATGTCGGAGGCGGAGCCCGGCTCCCGTAGGAGTCCGGACGGAGCTGTTCCGCAGTTGATGTCGGAGGCGGAGCCCGGCTCCCGTAGGAGTCCGGGCGGAGCTGTTCTGTAGTTGATGTCGGAGGCGGAGCCCGACTCCCGTAGGAGTCCGGGCGGAGCTGTTCCGCAGCTGATGTCGGAGGCGGAGCCCGGCTCCCGTAGGAGTCCGGGCGGAGCTGTTCCGCAGCTGATGTCGGAGGCGGAGCCCGGCTCCCGTAGGAGTCCGGGCGGAGCTGTTCCGCAGCTGATGTCGGAGGCGGAGCCCGGCTCCCGTAGGAGTCCGGGCGGAGCTGTTCTGCAGCTGATGTCGGAGGCGGAGCCCGGCTCCCGTAGGAGTCCGGGCGGAGCTGTTCTGTAGCTGATTCCGCTGAGGGTTCCGGCTGTGGGTATTTTATACCCAACACCAGTCCCCCTACTTCCGAGTTTGAATTTTAAACGAAGGAAGTACAGAGAGAGATGGGCACAGCCGGAACCGTCTCTTCGAATCCTGCGCACTGCCGCCTCCAGATATTTTGACATTTAATGAGCGCGTGCCGGAGTCTTTTCAAATTGGAGCGGTACGAGGGGACGCTTCGAAAATCCCGCAGGTACACTGGCCTAGGTACGGCGCAATTATGATCCTGCCAACCGTCAGCCGCTTTTAGCCGCCTGCCAGGGAGAGTGGGACACGTGTTGGATGCGGACTGGCCTGGGGGATTCGCG
The DNA here is from genome assembly GCF_000442705.2 of Elaeis guineensis. Lineage (NCBI taxonomy): Eukaryota > Viridiplantae > Streptophyta > Magnoliopsida > Arecales > Arecaceae > Elaeis > Elaeis guineensis. The sequence goes on from NC_025998.2 coordinate 128,244,968, forward strand.
ATCATTATGGCGCCGGATCCCAGGGTCTATTTAAACCCGTCCTCCCTCCTTTAGGCGTTCTACTCCATTCCTGAGTTTTTGCTGGTGTCTGTCCTCTCTTCGAGAGCCCTGCTTTAGTGAGCGTCTTCTCGAGCCGTAGGCGCCTCCTGTTTCTCGTCCCCCAGGTCCCTCAGAGTAACATAGGTTAGTGCCAACCTTCCTCTCACCGCCTAGGGGCTTCTCCTCTCATCATTACTTTTGTGCCTCCCTCCGAGTTAGCCCTTCATTCCCCTTTCGGTCCGTCTTTTTAGGGTCCTTTAGATCCCCCCTTCGAAACTCAAAATGTCCTCTGGCTCTTCTGCTCCCGGCAGTTCTGAGAGTTATTCTGCTTCAAACCCCCAGGTCCCTGACTCTGCGGACGAACCCGCGCTCGGGGCTGGGCCTCGCCCGGTTTTCGCGCCGGGCGCTATTCCATGTTCGTCGACTCCAGATGAACTCCTTCTGATAAGGGTTCGGTATGGGGTTCCTCCGGAGTACGACCTGAAGCTACCTGGTCCCTCTGACCGGGCCTGCACTCCTCCTCCCGGTCGCTTCTGTTTGTATCAGGAAGCGTTCCGTGCCGGACTCCGGCTTCCGCTTCCTGACTTCGTCGCTGCCTTCTTCCGTTTCTTGGACATTTCTCTCGCTTCCGTGGCCCCGAATTCCTTTAGGTTTTTGATAGGGTTTCTCTCCCTCTGTCACATAGCCGAGGTTCAGCCGTCCCTCTCCTTGTTTAGGCATTTTTATACCTTCAAACGCCATCCTTCGGCGAAGGACTGGTGGTACTTCTCCCCCCAGTTTGGTAAGAAGGGGTTGCTGAAGGGCGCCCCTTCTTCGATTCACAATTGGAAGGGAAAATTCCTCTTCGTCCACTGCCCGACCTTGGAGCTGGGCCTGCCCCCTTGGGGTTCTCTGAGGGATTCCGTCCGTCGGGCTCCCAGTCTGGAGGAGGACGACCTCCAAGCCGCCCAGAAGCTTCTAACTTATCCCGCTCCTTCTCTTCCTAATCTTCTGAGGGAGCAGCTTCTTTTCAACATCGGCCTGAGCCCCCAGGATCCAGCGAGTATTTGTCTTATCTTTTCTTTTCTTGCCTTCCTCTTCTTCTTCTCTTTACTTCTTTTTCCTTTCCAATCTCTTCTTTTTCTTTCTTTCTTCTTTCTCTTTTTTTTTTTTTTTTTTGACTCTTGACTGATCGGTGTCGCTTTTTTTTCCCTCTTTTCTTCTTTCTTCTCCTTTTTTCTTTTCTCTTTTTTTTTTTTTTAGCGATGGACGCCGAAGCAACGCGGATGCTCGCCAGGGGCATGAGAGCTCAGAAGAGAAAGGGCGCGGCGGCCTCCGGATCGGCGAAGAGGGCCAGGGCGGAGGAGACAAGCTTGGCTGCGCCCGTCCAGGCGGCCCCGGCCATCGACATTCCTTCAGATGCCGAGCCAGTGGCCCCCCGGGCTTCCTCGAGCCCGCCGACTGAGGCCCCCGCTCCGGGGGTTCGCCCCACGAAGGCGCCCGCCACGGGGAGGAGGAAATCGGTGGCTCGCAGGGCGAGTGGCCACCGAGCTGCTGCAGACGAGTCCGTCTGCTCCGAGGGGGGATCGGAGAACCCTTTCAACGATAGGGACTTGATCAGGCGGCTGCTCGACGGCTGCATCCTGTCCGACGTCGTGGAGAGGATCGACCGCGCCGATCCTGAGCAGCGGGCCTGGGACTCTTTGGGGTCCTTCCTCGAGGTAAGCGGATGTTTATTTACACGGTCACCCTGCCTTTGTCGTAATTCTCTATCCGTCCTTGCAGATTGGGCACCAGCTCTTCGCCTATGTCGGGGCGGCGAGCCGCATGAGGAGGGACCTCCTTCAGGCGGAGGAACGCTACCAAGCCGAGGTTGCTCGCCTCCAAGCGAAGACGGCCGAAGTAGTCGCCCTCCAGGAGGCCCTGGAAAGAAAGAGGCAAGCCCGGGAAGAAGAGAAACAAGCCCGGGAAGAGGAGAGACGGATCTTGGAGGAGTCGGCGAGGAAGGCGGAGGCCGAGGTCGCTCATTTGGTCGAGCAAACTCCGGTTCTGGTCTCGGAGGCCAGGGCCCTTGCGGTGGAGGAATTCAAGGCCTCCGCGGAGATGAGGGTCCTGAATGTCCAGTTCGGCCAGGAGGCGTTCACCAAGGGGTTCGAGCTCTGCCAAGAGAAGGTGGCCAGCAAATTCCCCGAACTCGACCTCGGCTTTCTTGAGGAGTCCGAAGACGAGGCCGGCCCTTCGTCCACCGCCACCGCAGTCGCACCCCCCGCGCCGAGTTCTCCACCTCCCGCCCCTGAGGTCTGAGACCTCTGATCTTGTGCCCTTATTTTGTCGCCATATTTCCTTTCTGTTTGTCTTCAAAATTATTCAATCAATAAAGTCGAATTTCTTGTTGTGGATGGCTTCTCCTCCCCCCTCCTTCTTTCTGCCTTTCTTCTTGTAATGAGTCGATCTTTGATGCTTGCATCTTCCGATGGCAGTACCCTGCTGAAGCACTCCCCTTGCCCCTGGGGGTCCCGCTGAAATCGACAATCCAGCGGTTGAAAAAAGAGGTCCTTCACCTGATGAAGAAGTTGAAGAAGTCGGAAGGCGAGCTCCGCAAATCGAGAGAAGGCCATTCTGAAGCCGCCGCCGAGGCCGTCCACTTTCGGAGTCTCCATGTGAAGGCGATCATGGATTACAGCCGGAGGAAGGCGAACTTCACAAAGGAGCTCGAGGAATGCAAGAAGAGCACCAGCAACCGCATTTGGGCTCAAGAGGCCAGGATCAGCGCCCTTAAGATGGAGCTGTCAGCTGCTAAGAGGAAGATCGGCCAGCTGGAAGGAAACTCATCCCGGCTCTTGGCCCGGGTTGACGATGGACAGAAGTGGTCGCAGAAGGTCTCCGACCTTCAGAAGCAGCTTCAAGACGTCGAGATGAGCCACGACGTGCAGCGGGCCAGCTGGCGCCGGCAAGCGGAAGAGTATAAAGGGAGATTCCGGACGGCGGCTGACGAAGTCGTTCGTCTCCAAAGACAGCTGGCTAATAGGGCGCTGCTTACTTCCGCCCAAGATTCCGAAGAGCTCCAGGCCCTGAGAGGCACTGTTGAAGGGATTTCTGTCTCCCTCGGGGAGAAGACGGCCGAGCTGCAACAGGTGAAGATCCAACTGACACTTGAGCGGAAGGCCGTCGCAGACGCGGAGGCGGAGTCCGAAGTTTTGCGGAAGTGGCGTCGAGAAGCGGAGGCTGAGAGCCAGAAACTTCGTCGGGCGCTCCAGGATGCGCTGCGGAACAGGGAAGAACTAGAAGAAGCAATAGAGAACCTGAGGCAGTCCTGGTTGAGGGATGGAGTAGATAACCCGAGGTCGGAGGGAGCAGGACCTCTTTAGAGCTCTTTTGTCTTTCTGTCTTATCGTGCAGTTATTTTCTTTTTGTCGTTTTGTCCTTCTTTCCTTGGCCGTCCTGGCCTTGTAGTGTGTATATATCGGAAATGAAATGAAAGGAGCATTTTATGTTACCTCGTCCGCGTGCTGCGCTAATATTGTTGTCTGCAGAACCTTTCTCGACGTTTGACTTGTCTGATGTAGACGTCGTCGGGGGGGGCTTTTTCCTTTCATCCGATCTTGTTAGGCGGCCGAGTTTCGTCGCCATTAACCCTTGCCGCAGAAGCCGCGGATGGGGCCCGGCTCCCGTAGGAGTCCGGACGAAGTCTTCCTTGTAGGCGGAACCCGGCTCCCGTAGGAGTCCGGGTGGAGTCTTCCTTGGCGTTGGAACCCGGCTCCCGTAGGAGTCCGGGCGAGGCCTTCCTTGGCGTTGGAACCCGGCTCCCGTAGGAGTCCGGATGAAACCTTCTTTGGCGTCGCGGATGGAACCCGGCTCCCGTAGGAGTCCGGGTGGAGCCTTCCTTGGCGTCGGAACCCGGCTCCCGTAGGAGTCCAGACCTTTCATTTCGCTCGAGCCGGCGTGAGGTTTTCCTCTCGTTATCAGCCTGGCTTGTGGGGGCGCGTTAGGGCGCTGTAAGGCCTCTCCCCCATCCGGTCTAAAAGAACCGGGCCTTCGACTTTGCCCATGTCAGGACGAGGTTCTCCTCCTGTTCCTGACATGGCTGTGGGGGCACATTAGGGCGTTGTAAGGCCTCTCCCCCCTCCGGTCTAAAAGAACCGGGCCTTCGACCTTGCTCATGTCAGGACGAGGTTCTCCTCCTGTTCCTGACATGGCTGTGGGGGCACATTAGGGCGTTGTAAGGCCTCTCCCTCCATCCGGTCTAAAAGAACCGGGCCTTTGACTTTGCTCAAGTTAGGGCGAGGTTCTCCTCCTGTCCCTAACAGGGCTGTGGGGGCACATTAGGACGTTGCAAGGCCTCTCCCCCCATCCGGTTTAAAAGAACCGGGCCTTTGACTTTGCTCAAGTTAGGGCGAGGTTTTCCTCCTGTCCCTAACAAGGCTGTGGGGGCACATTAGGGCGTTGTAAGGCCTCTCCCCCCATCCGGTCTAAAAGAACCGGGCCTTTGACTTTGCTCATGTCAGGACGAGGTTAGGCAGAAAGAAAAGTAGATTCAAGGCGAAATAGTAAGTGATACATTTACAGTTTTCCCGCTCCTCCTTGAGGCCCTCCGGTGATGGAGTCGATGGTCCCGATGGGAGGCCGGTCCCCGGGCTGCTCCTCCCTTTTCTGCGGTTCAGGCGGTGGGAGGGCTCTTGGCCGGTCTCCTCTACCCTCAGGCCTACGGCGGATGAATCTGTCGAGTCGACCTCGCCGAATAAGCTCCTCGATCTCGTCCTGGAGCTGGATGCATTCTTCGGTGTCGTGGCCGTGGTCGCGGTGGTAGAGGCAGAACTTGTTGGGGTTGCGCTTTCCGGGATGTGTGCGCATCCTCTCCGGCCTAGGGAGCTGCTCCCTGACCTCCATTAATACTTGGGCCTTCGAGGCGTTGAGGGGGGCGTAGTTGCGAAATCTCCCTGGTGGGGAGCCCCGCCGAACCCCGCGGTCCGGGCTTCTCTGCCTGCGTGCCCGGGGTGGAGTATGGGCGCGCTTATGTCCAGGAGGGGATCGGGAACGCGGCCAGGCTTCCTTGGGCCTTTTCTCAACGGCGGGCTTACTCGAATCTCCCGCTTGACGCTCCCTCGCTGTCTCTTCGTCCTTCATTTTGAAGGCTTCTTCCGCTCGGGCGTATCCTTCAGCCCGAGCCAGTAAATCGGCAAAATCCCTGGGGTACTTCTTCTCCAGGGAGTACAAAAGATCGTTCTTCTGAAGGCCACCTTTCAGGGCGGCCATAGCAACTGATTGGTCCAAGTTCCGGACCTCCAACGCCGCGATGTTAAAGCGGTTGACGTAGGCCCGTATGAACTCCCCTTCCCTCTGCTTGATGTTGATGAGGGACTCCGAACCCTTCCGGGGACGCCGGCTGCTAACAAAATGGGCCACAAATTGGTGGCTCATTTGATCGAAGGAAAAGATGGTACCCGGCTTCAGAGCCGAGTACCAGTTCCTCGCTGCTCCCTTCAAAGTAGACGGAAAAGCCCGGCATAAGATGGCGTCAGGAGCGCCGTGAAGCAGCATCATCGTTCGGAAGGCCTCCAGATGATCAACCGGGTCCGACGTCCCGTCGTAGCTTTCGAACTGAGGAAGCTTGAAGTTCGACGGGATCGGTTCCTGCATAATCATTTGGGAGAAGGGAGGGTCAGTGCAAATATCCTCACCATAAGCGGGGGGTGCGTGGCGGAGTTCTTCAATCCGCCGGTTCATCTCCTGGAGCCTTCGGTCCAGGAAATCCTCTCGACTTCGAGTCTTGAGGGTCCTTTGGCAGAACGGGGGCAGGGATCTTCCAGGGGTGGAGTCGTGATCCGATTGAGGGCTCTCTACCCTCGGATTTGCCTTCCCGGGAAGGACGGGGCGGCTGGCCCAGGTGGCCCGCCCCGCCGCCGGGTTCTGGCATTTCGGAGATGCCCCCTCCGGATGCGCCGACGCCTGTGGTTGCTGCTGCTGCATTGCTTGTACGGCTTCGACGAGGCCTTTGACCTGCTGCGCCAGCAAGTCAAACTGCTCCGCGCCGACCGCCGCCGCCGGAGGGGGAGGAGGAGGAGGCTGAGAAACTGGAGGGGAGGCCGGAGCCTGAGATCTGGCCGCGGAGGCCGTAGACCGCCGGGTGGACGCCTTGCGCGGAGGCATCGAATGTCGATCTCGCGAAGGGAGATTAGGAGTGGGTGACGGAGAGACGGTCGGAGACGGCTCCGTTGAACACTCCTTTAAGAACAAGGATGCTGCGAAGACACAGCCCTTCCTCTAGCGCCAATCCTGTTGGTGCACAAATCTGCTTGCGCCGGAGAAGCTGGAGTCGGGGAAGCCGCGGTCGCCGCCGGGACCTACAAAGGAAGTCTAAACCGGAGGTGGGGTTGCTCCGGCAAGACCCTCCGACGCTCAAGTCAGTTCTCTGCCTCAACAAGAATGGAGTGCTCGAACGAAGAATTTAGCAGAGTTTTGATATAAGAAATGAGCTTAGAGAATAACGTATCTGGATCCCCCCTTTTTATAGGCGGGGAAGGTAACGGATCGATGGCGACGTCTGTAATCGTTTGATCGTGGGCCGCCCGTAGTCAGGGGGAATTTATTGCGAAAGGTAGTGGAGCGGAATCGTGGCCATCACCGCAGCTCGCCACGTGGAATCTGTTGCAAGGAGTGGAGCAGCGTCCGTTGTCGTGACTTGCCAGCGGATGGGAGAATCGCCCGGTATCCGTCGCAGGAGGTGGAGCAGGTTCGTGGCCGTTATGGTGGCCTGCCAGGGGGTAGTGGAGCTGTGCGGAATCCGCCACAGGGAGTGGAGCAGAGCCGCGATGGTTACTGCGGCCTGTCAGGGAATGATGGGGCTGCGCGGAATCCGCCACAGGAAGTGGAGCAGGATCGTGGCCGTTATGGTGGCCTGCCAGGGGGCGCGGATCTGTTGATTGAAGCTCGGCAGCGGTCGGAGCCCGGCCTCTGTAGAGGTCCGGGAGAGGTCCTCCTGGCGGTTGGGGTCGTGGGTGGAGTCTGACTTCTGTGGGAGTCCGGGCGGAACCCGGCTCCCGTAGGAGTCCGGGCGGAGTCCCCTGCAAACAAAGTTAAAGGTGAAGTCCGGCTCCCGTAGGAGTCCGGACGGAGCTTACCAGCAGTTGACACTGAGGGCGGAGCCCGGCTCCCGTAGGAGTCCGGGCGGAGCTGTTCCGCAGTTGATGTCGGAGGCGGAGCCCGACTCCCGTAGGAGTCCGGGCGGAGCTGTTCTGTAGCTGATGTCGGAGGCGGAGTCCGGCTCCCGTAGGAGTCCGGACGGAGCTGTTCTGTAGCTGATGTCGGAGGCGGAGCCCGGCTCCCGTAGGAGTCCGGACGGAGCTGTTCTGCAGCTGATGTCGGAGGCGGAGCCCGGCTCCCGTAGGAGTCCGGGCGGAGCTGTTCCGCAGTTGATGTCGGAGGCGGAGCCCGACTCCCGTAGGAGTCCGGGCGGAGCTGTTCTGTAGCTGACGTCGGAGGCGGAGCCCGGATCCCGTAGGAGTTCGGGCGGAGCTGTTCTGCAGCTGATGTCGGAGGCGGAGCCCGGCTCCCGTAGGAGTCCGGGCGGAGCTGTTCTGTAGCTGATGTCGGAGGCGGAGCCCAGCTCCCGTAGGAGTCCGGGCGGAGCTGTTCTGCAGTTGATGTCGGAGGCGGAGCCCGGCTCCCGTAGGAGTCCGGATGGAGCTGTTCTGTAGCTGATGTCGGAGGCGGAGCCCGGCTCCCGTAGGAGTCCGGGCGGAGCTGTTCTGCAGCTGACGTCGGAGGCGGAGCCCGGCTCCCGTAGGAGTCCGGGCGGAGCTGTTCTGTAGCTGATGTCGGAGGCGGAGCCCGGCTCCCGTAGGAGTCCGGGCGAAGCTGTTCTGTAGCTGATGTCGGAGGCGGAGCCCGGCTCCCGTAGGAGTCCGGGCGGAGCTGTTCCGCAGTTGATGTCGGAGGCGGAGCCCGGCTCCCGTAGGAGTCCGGGCGGAGCTGTTCTGCAGTTGATGTCGGAGGCGGAGCCCGGACTCCTACGAGCCCGGCTCCCGTAGGAGTCCGGACGGAGCTGTTCTGCAGTTGATGTCGGAGGCGGAGCCCGGCTCCCGTAGGAGTCCGGGCGGAGCTGTTCCGCAGTTGATGTCGGAGGCGGAGCCCGACTCCCGTAGGAGTCCGGGCGGAGCTGTTCTGCAGTTGATGTCGGAGGCGGAGCCCGGCTTCCGTAGGAGTCCGGGCGGAGCTGTTCTGCAGTTGATGTCGGAGGCGGAGCCCGGCTCCCGTAGGAGTCCGGGCGGAGCTGTTCTGTAGTTGATGTCGGAGGCGGAGCCCGGCTCCCGTAGGAGTCCAGGCGGAGCTGTTCTGTAGCTGATGTCGGAGGCGGAGCCCGGCTCCCGTAGGAGTCCGGGCGGAGCTGTTCTGCAGTTGATGTCGGAGGCAGAGCCCGGCTCCCGTAGGAGTCCGGACGGAGCTGTTCTGCAGTTGATGTCGGAGGCGGAGCCCGGCTCCCGTAGGAGTCCGGGTGGAGCTGTTCTGTAGCTGATGTCGGAGGCGGAGCCCGACTCCCGTAGGAGTCCGGGCGGAGCTGTTCTGTAGCTGATGTCGGAGGCGGAGCCCGGCTCCCGTAGGAGTCCGGACGGAACTGTTCTGTAGCTGATTCCGCTGAGGGTTCCGGCTGTGGGTATTTTATACCCAACAAGTATGATACAGTGTTTAGAGATGGATGGGTCAACCAGATTGATCTGCCTAACCTGCTACCTGACACCTACTACAGATCAAGTTGACTAAAAATCAGGAAATATTAAAAGACTTTGACTTGTTGATCCAGATGATTGAATTGCTTGAACAACTGAAATTAAACCTGTGTCAAGTGTCAACCCTCCAGGTCAGATGGAACCATCACTTGAAAAGGTGGAAAAACAAGTTCACAATTTCTCCTCTCCTCCCTTTTCCCTTTTCTTCCTATCCCACAGAGGTGGCACAGATACATCTAGTGGAAATAATAGCCGTCTACTAGGAAAGGAACCAGCAAGCTAGAAGTGGTAGTGACATGACCAGATCCAATGGGATCAGGGACAATGGAACCAATTTCGGTGGCAGTGATGTAGATGCAGCTAAGATCAAGAGGAAGCAGAGGCATAATGACCAGATCGGGCCAGATTGAGCGCAGCAAAGGTCGAGTAATAAAATCTAACGAGCAGCAAGGCTTGATCAGGAAGGGGGAGAGGGAGATGCTGGGAGGAGGATGGCTCAGTTGGGATCTTGAGGATTTGGGAAGCAGGAGAATAGCAATTGGGAGTGTGAAGGAGGAGAACATTTCATGTGGCAGCCTATCAAACTGCAATTGACCCACGGTTGAGTCAAGAACCAACGACCTAGATGCTGTAGTGGGTAAATATGGTTCAATGGTTTCCAAACACTAGTAGATAATGACAAGTTAGTTTCACCTTTCCTAAATTTTTTTTTAAAATTCAACTACTACATTTACAAGGATGCGCATAGATTACCAGTGTTATGATGATAGGATTGTACCATAAAGGTAGAATGGACCAGATAAGATTGGATCATACATTAGATCTTACGTTGTAAGATTCTTTCCGACTTCTTTTAAATGTTGAAGAAAAAGGGTAGAATTATGAAAGTAAAAGACATGAATAAATTAAAAGAAGTTTACTTTCTAACATACATGGTTGTAAGAAGTTTACTTTCTAACAACCTTAAGTCCACGTCTACAATGTCCAAGAAAGAGAACAAAGTTAGGTTATTCGATACGACTACAAGCCACCACATAAGCCTATACCTTAATTTGAACCCAAATAAATATATAAATAGGATTATAGATAAATAAAGTATAAAAAATATGTTGTCATCATCAACATCATCTTTGTTGGATTTGAGACACAAATCTACCCCCTTTTCCTTTTGCTTCTTAAGGAACAAGCAACAAATTCCTCCCCATCCACCAGTTGAACATTATACAACATCAAACGAGTCTTCTCACATTTACCGACATATTTAACCCTAGTCATGAATGTAACATACAAAGCAAGCTACCTTTGCCCCAAATGCATAGACTCAATTCTCCTTTGAAATAATAGGCTATCGAAAAGCGTATGCAGATTTTAAAAATGGTTGCAAAGATAATAAGAACATGCAAATACATGCGACACTCATATGTAGGTTTACTTTCAAAAATTGGAAAAAATAAGCACCCATATACTACCAAATCTCTTTTTCTTTACTTTCGAAAGCTTAAAATAGCTAGGAGGTTCTTTTTTTATATTTTTTAGGGGCTTATCAATGATGAGTTGGCCATTTAAAATTTAATAAGTTTAAATTAATCAAAAGGGCATAAGTTCTAATTGCTTTAACATGCACCGACATGATGCAGATATGAAGCTTAAAATTCAGACAATTGTATGATTCGTAATCTGGATCTTATGATCCTGGTTTCTGTCTAGGATCCAATCTGATCCCAATGTGGTGATCCCAAAGCTGTTAAAGGTAGGGATGAAAGTGGTATAGATATTATCCGTTCGGATCCATTTTCGTATCCTAATCAAACCGGATATGGATAGAAATTTGAGGATCCGACTAATATCCGTATCCATATCCGTCAAAGAAAAATGGATATGGATATGAATAAATAACTATCTGATCCGTATCCGAATATCCGAATATATATGTAATCCTATATAATTTTATATAATATTTATTAATTTTTAAAAAATATATACAACTATATAAACATATTATTAACTTGATTTATCATCTATTTAGTAATATTTTTGATTCTGTAGTCATAAAGTTTGATTATATAAGTAATATCTGTAATTATATCCATACCTCTAATATCCAAATTGTATCCGTATCCATTTAAAACAAATATGGATATGAATTTTTGCATCCAAATAATATCCGTATCCGTATTTGTATTCATCAGACAAAACAAATATGGATATGAATATGGTGGTATCCAATCCGCATTCGATCCGATTTCAACCCTAATTAAAAGCATGCCTGAGATGCAAGAGACTCGAGGCGAGGGTCTTCACGACTTTTACCCCCTTAGGCGAGGCGAGGTGGCTGAGGCGCCGCCTAGGCACTTGAGAAGCACGCTTGACATAATCTCCAAAGGAGGCGTGCTTCAACCGCTTTAGTCTCAGAAGGGAAACAAAAGGGTGACAGAGACATTTTGGGAAGTCAGACAGATGCAAAGAAGGAAAAAAAAGAGTGAGATGATGGAAGAGAGGGCAGTCATGGTCACCAATTGAAGACCCACAACCATCAGAGCATCGCCCCAGCTACCGGAGAAGAGAGCCCACTCGCCGATTGACGCAACCAAGGAACCACGATCGCCGATCAAAGACCCACAGCCATTGGTGCACTGCCTCAGCCATCGAAGAAGAGAATCCACTCATCGATTGACGCAACCGAGGACCCACAGTCGCCGATCGAAGACCCATAGCCGCCGACCGACGACCCCACCCATCGGAGCCCCCACCAAATAGTACGGCTCCACTTTTTTTTCTTTATTTTCTTTCTTTCTCTTCTTTCCTTTTCTCACCATTCCTCTTTTCTTTTTTGGGCAACGTTCTTTACTACTTATCATTCCTGCGACCCGTTCCTTTTTTTTTTGGGGACATCCTTTACTGCTTATCGTTCGCATGACCCATTCTTTTTTTTTTTGGGCGATGCCCTTTACTGCTTATCGTTCCCGCGAACTGCTCATCGTTCCCCCTTTTTTTGGTCATCTACAGAAACATTTTTGGGCATTTTTTTTTATTTTGTAACACAGCAATATTTTTTTTGGGTTACACTCTCCCTTCTCTTTTCTTTTTTTTTGGGCTCTTTTTTTTGGGTCACATAACCAACACAGTGTATGTAATAGATTTTTTTTTTTTTTTGGAGGCTGATTTCGTTATCATTGTTTGGCACCTATTTTAGGAGGTTAAAATGGATTTCAGAAGCCATGGGTCATCTAAAAAAGATCCAGCGTGGAAGTATGCACATTTGACTGACCCAATGGGCAAAAACAAAAATAATATTATTTGTAATTTTTGTGGAAAAATGACTAAAGGAGGGATTTGTCGGGCAAAACTGCATATAGTTGGAGGGTTTCGAAATGCCAGAGATTGCCAAAAATGTCCACCACATATTTGTGAAGAGATTAAAGATTATATGTTAAAGAAAGCAGAGGAAAAGAAACAAGGTAATTTGTTGCATGATTTTGATGATATGGAAGACTATGATGTTGATGAAGAAGATGAAATTCAGATGGTTGGTCCTCGTAGTAAAAGTGATGGTACAAACGAAAGTTCTATGACTAGCAGCAAAGCACCTAGCTCAAAGAAACCAAAAGAGAAGAGTCCTATAGATTTGTATTTTACTCCTGATGTAGAAATAGTTGTTCAAAGTAGAAAAGAAGGCAAAGAGAAGCAAACTACTATCAATGAAGTTTGCAGAAAAGAATTAAGAGATAAGACTTATAGAGAGTTGGCTAAGTGGATGTATCATGCTGGCATTCCATTTAATGCCGTAAATTATCCAAGCTTTAATGTTGCAATTGAAGCAATTGGATAATTTGGTCCTACCATGAAACCTTCAAGTTATCATGAGGTTACGATCCCTTTGTTAAGAAAAAAAAGTTGAGCATACTTGAGATTTGATGAAGAGCCACCAAGAAGAGTGGGCAAGGTATGGATGCTCGATTATGCCAGACGATTGGAAGGATGAGATGGCAAAGGATATAATCAACTTTTTAGTGAACTCTCCTAAAGGATCGGTATTCATCAAACCTGTTGATGCTTCCCATACTATAAAGAGTGAAAATCTCTTATTCAAATTGCTTGATGACATAGTGGAGCAAATTGCAGAAGCAAATGTCATTCAAGTGGTGACCGACAATGCCTCTAATTATGTAGCTGCAGGTAGAATTTAATTTGAACAAACTTTTCCATCTTTAAATTTTAAGAAATTGTTTAGTACAATTATAATTTAATATTCAAATTTTTGAATTTTGAACAGAGAGATTGTTGGAGGCAAAAAGATCAAATTTATATTGGTCACCATGTGCTGCCCATTGTATTGACTTGATTTTGGAGGATATTGCTGAAATTTCAACAATTAAAAAAAATATTGATGGGGTAATTTTTTTGAATGGGTACATCTATAGCAAAACGGGCATTGTAAACTTGATAAGGAGTTTCACAAGATAAAGAGAGCTGCTTAGGCCAGCTAAAACTAGATTTGCAACTGCCTTTATCACTCTTCAATTAATACATAATCAGAAGAAAAACTTGAGGAAGATGTTCAATTCGGAAGAGTGGAACTTCAAACCTTAGGCAAAAGAGTCAGCTGCCAAGAGAGCAGTTAGTACTATTTTGATGCCTACATTTTGGACTAACATTGTTTATATCCTTAAGTTGTCTGGCCCTCTTGTTCGTGTCCTTCGATTGGTGGATGGGGAGAAGAAATCTCCTATGGGATATATCTATAAGGCCATGGATAGGGCAAAAAAAACTATTACCAAGTCTTTCAGTGGTAGAGAAAAGAGGTACAAGAAAATCTTTAAAATTATTGATGTTCGGTGGGAATCTCAACTACATCATCCTTTGCACGTAGCTGGCCATTATTTGAATCCTGAGTTCTTTTATGAAACTCCAATATTGAGCAAGATGAAGAGGTGATGCATGGCCTATACAAGTGTATACAAAGACTAGTTCCAAGTGTTGAAGTGCAAGATAAGATTACAGATGAGCTGAACAAGTATAAAAATGCTCGAGGCCTTTTTGGAATACCCATGGCTGTTAGGCAAAGGAAGACAAATCATCAGATAAATAAATTAGTTTATTTTGCTTTATAGATTTAGTTGTAACTTGTACGCTCGTTTATATTTGTAATCTAAAAGCACTTTGACACTTGTTTAATCAACAGTGAGTAGTGGATTGCATATGGATCTTCAATTCCAAACTTGCAAAAGTTTGCAGTGAAAGTTCTTAGCCTCACTTATAGTGCTAGCGGTTGTAAAAGAAATTGGAGTGTGTTTTCACATGTAAGTAATAAGTAACTCTATTATTATTATGTGTGATAGCTTTAAGACATTCTAAATTGGATGTAGTTATATTATCATATAATTTTATTGCTTATTTTATATTTTTATTCTTGCAGCTTCATAGCAAAAAGAGGAATAGACTTGCTCAACAATGCTTGAATGATTTGATATTTGTGAAATACAATAAAGTCTTGAGGCGCCGATATAATAGGCGTGATACCGTTGACCCTATTTCTTTGAAGGACATTGATGATGGTAATGAATGGTTGGTAGGAAGAATGAATGGAGATTCTGATGATGATGTTGAGTTGGTGTATGATGATGATGATTTGACTTGGGATGCTATTGCTAGGGCTGCTGGAGTTGATGAGCCTACCTATCGCACAAGAATTAGTGCGAATGCTTCTTCATCAAGAGGGGGGCTTTACTCTCAAGGCCTAGAGCATCAAGATCAGAACTTGCAGATGAAGAGTTAGAGGACCCAAAAAAAGAGCAAGACATTGGAGATCACAAATCTAATGAAGAAGAAGAAGATGATCTTATTATTGATGATGAGGAGGACTATTAGGAGATTACATCTACTAGTTTATTGCGAGATTAGCTAGAACTTTTAACTAAGATTTTAGACTACTTAGTGATATACTTGTGTTAGTGTGATTTTTATTTTGTTGTTGTGTGCTTATTATGAACAATATATTTTGCTTGAATGTTCGTATGCAGTATGCTACGTGTTTTGTTGAAACTTTAATGAGTTTGCATTTTAGTATTAATGATATTTTGATTATAGTTTGAAAATATATAATTTCACATATTATGCATATTTCATCTTATTTTTAATAAATGTGCGCCTCGCCTTGCTCAGGCGCATGCTTGCGCCTTGCGCCTAGGCTTCTGATGCCTCAGTGCGCCTTGCGCCTTTAATAACTTTAGGTAATCCAATCCTAAGACCATTAGGGCCATTTTGGTCCAAATGAACAATTTTAACATAGTGTCTTAGATCCCTAAAACAATGTGTCTTCTATGTAAGTCTTTCATGGCTGGCATCTATCTCAGCATACAAACCCCATATCTGCTGCCAATATGTTAGATTTTTGTACTGCTATCAAAACCAATGATAGCCAGAGATTAAGCATATACCTGCTATCAAGTCTTAATCATGTCTAAAAGGGTTGTGATAGAAGATGCCACCACACCAGCAACAACAGATTGAACTTAGGATTGTTCAAATAGATCATGCAAGAAACATCAGGCTGTGTGCAGACTGGAGAGGAAAGGAACTGCATGCAGAAAGTAGAGAACAAGCAAAGCCAATGATAGCCAGAGATTAAGCATATACCTGCAGTCGAGTCTTAATTGTGTCTAAAGGGGTTGTGATGCAAGATGCCACCGCACCAGCAACAACTCCACCTGTAGCTTGAACACACATTATTTTCCACTGGCTAGGAACAGTTTCCGTTTCATTCCCATGGCCTAAGAGCCTAATCAAGACACCAAAGAGAACTGTGGTTAGAACTTTCCATTAGTTAGGCTCTGGGGTTATAATCTACTGAAAATAATGATGTCTGTGAGCCTCTAATGAGAAAGGTGTCTCCAGCAGCTAGCCAGCTACATTTATAAGACTTCAATACTAATGGAGGAATTGATGGCAGTTGTAGAAAACCTTATTAAGATAACTTGCACCACCATCTACTCAATATTCATATTTCAAGCTACTAATATTTGGGCCATAATTATCAAATTGACTACCAGAGCTGACCATGTCCACCAAATAAGATTGACGTTGCAGTTACCTAGCATGACACTGTACAGAATAAGGTTACAAAACAGTAAATTTATGTAACTTGCAGCTAAAGAAACTTAGGAGACTGAAATACAAAACTTTGTTAGAAGGAGGAAGCGGGAGAGGAAGAAGAAAGGAAAACAAAAGAATAGTTTGAACTTTGAACATATTTAGTTGGTTCTAGACCAAAATATTCATTTAATTATGTGCATCACATCTATGCAAAATTTTCAAATCAGAGAACCTATTATCTAGAAGTTGGTAATGCACGGCCTTTTGATGCCTCATAAATGTTTTGGCTTTGTACTTCATATCTTATTTTGTTAAAAAAGTTTACACCAAGCCTTGATGTCACAAAACATCATCAAACACGTAACAGGCACGCCACACAGGATTAAAGTTTGTAGTAGCACATAACTCAAACAACAAGTGTTTTAGTAAAAGCATCGGTATTAGGGAGGGGAAGATCTAAAAAAATAATGTGAAGAAAAATTTATACTCATTGATAAAGGTGGCAAAGAGTGACCTAAAAGACTAGCATAAAAAATGTTGGCAAAGCTTGTTCATTAGTCATAAAATGATTCATATTTGATTGTCAAGGAAGAGCGGTATCTCATTTTCTTCATCTTCAAAGAAAGTCAGCAACTTAGATCCACAAGTTCTTTTTAGAACACCATAAAAAAATTAAACTTCATACCTCTCTAACAGCATTAGACACTAAAAACTTCAGGTTTAAATATTTTACATTAGATATTCCCACATGGAAAGAATCCAAAACTGAGAAAATTTAGCTGGTTAAATGCACATAAAAAGTAAAATGCTTTATACCAAGATACTAAGATAGGAACTCCCAAAAAACCAGCCCCAATTAGATGCATAAGGCATGTATCAAGGATAAATTATAAGAATAGAAAAAGGCACAAAAGGCACAACCAAATCTAAGTACAGAGCCTACGCATAATTAAGGCACCTGCATCTAAGGTGTCCAGAGATTATAAACACTATACTAAGCAACAATCAAGTAATGAATTCTTCTCCCATGCATATGAAACAAATATCTGGTAAAAAGGTTGCTAACCAAATTGCTCAATTAAATAAAACTTTAGAACCTTACGAAGACAGGAGAAGCAGCACAGGATACATGTCTGTATATAGAAACCCAATAAAAATTTCTTTGGTATCACTTGTTATTTATCAAAATGCCACAAATTCATGTGTTACAGCATATAAGATACGTGAAAACAGTAGTCTTCCAAGAATACCATAACAACAACTCAAAGGAGATAGATGGATGATCATCAACAGCAAGGATATAAAGGAAAAATAACTTTTATAACCATATCCTATACATCAGCATGTGCACTTGTTCCAACCATTTAGGTGTTTGCTATTTATAGAGAAAGTCCGGCATCTTACCTCCAGATTATACGTTGGCTGGATCCATAACTTGCCCACCATACAGCACTAGATGGGGAATATGTCATAACAGACAAGCCAAATCCTCTGTACAAGCCCCTGACTCCATCAGACTTTAGAATCTTACGAGCAACATCCAGTCCACCATTGTACTTTGCATAACCAGAGTATCCTTGCACCATCAACCTTTGGCTAACCTAACACAAGTTCGCCTCAATCATAAACACATACTTGGATACTAAATTGTGCTTTTGCATCCATATATTATTAACCTTGCAGTGCATGATATAATACCCAATCAAGCAACTTTGAAAAAACTAGCAGACATCCGGTTACAAAAACTCGCTGCACCATTCTTGCAACATCACCTCATAATTAAAGCTGACATCTCCAGAACAACATCCAGTGAGAATATATTACAGAAACAGGGTCTGTATCAATTAGCTATGCAAAAATCTGGTCCAAAACACCTAAATCGGCTCAAGACATTGTTAAAGGACCTGATTTGTTATGAGGATTCAGATGTAATTGAGATACTTCCAAGTTCAGAATAAGTCTTTTTAGCTAGAATAAGAGGCACAAATATCAGCATTCAATACATGCATTATATAGAGAAGAGGATCCGAAGGAAAATTCTACAATGCACAGATCAGCTGCTCCACTTTTTCAGAACAAATCTCATCCAGTATGCGTGCAATACATGGCTGGGCAGCGACTGATGTTAAAATGTGCCAATAGTATTAGTGTAGTGTCTTCAGGACTCAGAGAACCTCAAATATTTTGATTAGTTTAATCGTGCATGTACATATATGCATACAAGAACAGGGGTAACACTTTCTAATAATGGTTACAGACATGGATGCAGCAATATATTTTTATATAGAAGTATTGATGACTTAAATTTGACAAGAAATATGTATTGCATCGAAAGAAAAAAGTCACATGATGTGAAAGTCGCATTCACTGAACCATCCCGAACCGGATGGTTCAGAATGTTCCAAGCCATACCAACAACAAACTGGGATGGTTTGGTTGGCCAAATCGGAACACCAGAGGGAGAGGAAAAGAGAGGGAAAAAAGGAAAGAGAGAGGAGGGAGGGGAGAAAAAGAGGGGACAATGCCGTCGAAGAACAGCGGTAGTCCGCTAAGGCCGTCAGAGGGCCACAGACACCTTCACAACTTGATGTCGCCCAATAGGGCATTTAATCGAGAGCAAAAAAGAGAGAGGAAGTGACGGTACCAAAGGGAGGCACGACCGGTGAAGATGCTGCCAAAGGGCACTGGATGGTGGAAAAAGCACAGATCGTGGAGCAGAAGCGACTACTCCTATTTAGGCATCATATTTTTTTAAAAACGATGATGAATAGTGAAGCCGGCAAACACATTATCAGCTTTACTTAAGTGAAACCGGCAAACCATTGCCGGCTTCACTGTTTGAAGATTTTTAAAAAAAAACTTAAAAACAGTGAAACCGGCGATAGGTTAGGATTTTAAAAAAAAAATTTGTGAAACAAGGCGATCGCCCCTGTTTTATGCTCACAGCACGCAGGCCGCGATTGCATCGTCCGGAGGCCCTTCGGCAGCTTCCTCTCCCTCCTCTTCTTTCCTTCCCCCCCCCTCTCTCTCTCTCGATTGAGAATTAGCGGAGGAAGCAGAGGTCTTGGCAACCCTTCGAGCACACCTACAGTCCACCTATGGCCACTGCGGTGTCTCCTCCGACCACTCTCTCCCTCCCTTCCCACTTCTCCCTCCCCCTCCCCTCTTTCTCTCTTTTCCTCCTCCTCGATTCCCTTCTCCTCTGTGTCAGTTCACGTTGGTCTGATCCGATACAGACCCGTACCGACTCATACCGCCGATTGGCCAGCATAGATCCCGATTCCAATTCTACATTCCTTCGGTGCCAAAAAATGCTATACTGATGAACCATAACCCTATAGCATTTTCATAACTATTTGGGCCACATTTATAAAGAAAGAACCATGATTATCGAGAAAACACTAAATATCAGAGAATGCAGGCGATAATTATCTTACAATTTTAATTGAATGAACCATATCACAATGGTTATTGAAATCCAAATGTAACAATAATTCATACAATTTTAGCAAAGATAAGCATTTTGATAAGAAACAAAGTGATATTTGTAAAAACCTCCATTTCAAAAGAAGAAATGATTAAAATTGTTCTCCCATTCTAAAAGACACTGATAATTGAAGGTATGCAGAAAAAAACTGATGAACATCACAAAAGAACTATTTGAGAAAATATGAAACCACATAAATATTCATAAATTCCTCGAAGATGATAAGGGATGACAACAGATTTTCTCATTAATATGAACATAATTTGCATTTTATCAAATATAAATAGCTCATCATACGTTAAAATGAAAAAATCAATGTTTGCCATACCGGACTGAACCATACCAGAACATGGTATGGGTATCGGTACACCGAACCGGCCCCATACCGACACGGTAATAGGTTGACAGTGGTATGGAGCCAGTAGTAAGATGGTGAACCTTGGTAAAAATAGTGTCTTTTTAATGCACCAAATAGGAAATTTCTCCAGATACAAAGCAACGTCTAAGAACAAAGTATTTTGAGCATTAATCCAAGGAGCCAAGGACTGCTGTCATGGAAGATGCATCTCGGTTGAAATAAGCAAGTGGAATGTTAGTACATTATAAAGAAGGGATTGCAGGCTATGGTTACAACAATTATAGTTGTAAAGCAATCCAGCATCTACCATGCCTACTTGTATTCTATAACCAAAATTATGATTGAGCACATTATGATTAGGTGGAGCTTTCAATCATCCTACTTTCCAGAAAAAACAAAATTATGATTTGGTGCATTTACAACTTACTGAGCACAGCAAGAAACAGATCAGAATATACCACAATTTGTAGTTAAATGCAGCGAAGGAATTGATTCCTTACAATAATTTGTAATCAATGAGATCAGTTTTCATGCTGAAATACATAACAATGGTTTTCAGCTTCCCTGCTGCTTTTCCTTGATATAGAGACAGATAATATTGACTTGAATTCAGGACTTTTAGAAAGAAGTTAAAAGACATGATTGTCCAAAAAAAATAATAATAATAACATTCATACCACATCAATAGGAACAAACACGGCCTGAGAGCAAAGAGATGCTGCCATGCCCGCAATGCCATTTGCTATGGCAGCCTGTACTGGTTCGGAGAGCTTAAATGGTTCAACCAGCTTGAGTGAAGCCACTTTTGTTGTTTCCAAAGAAGTGAGGAAAACAATCCTGGCAGGAACAGCACCAGTAATAACTGTGCCAAACCCCCTATATAAGCCTGGAATACCATCAACCTTGAGAATATTTCTTATGGCGGCAAATGCATTCTTCTGTGCAGCATCTTTTGAAGCAACCTGCATCCTGGTCTTTATGACAGAGATGGGATACAGGGCCACAGTAACACCAGTAAAGAGGCCAGCTCCTACGACATACAACTTAGTTTTGTCAAGCCTGCAGGATTGGATGGAACAAATAAGCATATAGACTTGGAAGCATATAGTAGAAAAGTTGTACACAAACAGATCCTAGAGACATAAACATTTATTTCAGCTATAAACAAAATATTCTAAATATTTGCAGAAGGCCTTTGAATAATGGTACAAGCTCAAAGAGTATTTACTTGGTAGTTTAGTTTTGTGAAGATTCATTATTGGCCGCAGTACAACAAATAATAAAACATGATAAAAATAGTAATAGAGCACTGAAAGATATTCCTAATTGTCGTCGACAATATCGCAACAGTATGCCCATCGAGAAGCAAGGTAGAACAGAATCCAAAGAGGGAGGAACTGAACAAAAAGAAGCATTCCAATATCCTTCACCGATTGATGGAGCTCTTTCATCATTTGGCTGAAAGGAATCACTGATTGAGAAGGTTGACAGGTAAATAGAGACAATAGTCTTTTGAATATAAATATAAAGTAAACATCAAGTAGTGTGAAACAGAAGGGCATCGCTAAAAAGTGGTCTGATTTTAACTCAAGAAGAGAAGTTTTACACTAGGCAGCAGTTTATAAAATGCAGAGCATTTGCTATAGAAACTGCAAATCTTAAAATTAAGCAGGAAACCAGTAGAACAATATAAGATTGAACAAGATGAATACAGGCATAACCTCATTAAATAATCAAGCCATTATGTCAATTCTAGACAGCTAAGTAAGCGACTTATAAGCATAAGCTGAACCTTAACCACCAAGTCTTGCCCCAAATATGTGAAAACAACGCTATTTAGGGGGAAAAAAAAAGTATAATGTACCATGGTTGGAGAATATTTGAGAAACCTAGTTCACAACCTATATCAACTCACTTTTGAGTTGGTAAAAGATTCTTTGCCCAAGCATATTTGGGCAAGAGAAGGGCAACATCATGGATGAGTTTGTTGGAAGGCATATCTACCTCATTGGCTCCAAATAGCAAGCTCATGATCTGAGGGACAGCACTCTTAACAAAGAGGAAACAAAGCAACAAGTTTATACCTTCAACAATTATTTCAAAAAATACATGGTACTTGGTAGCCAAAATCTTGTACCTAGAGTGTTGCAACCATGTGCTAACTGCTAACATTTCAGTCCCTGCTAAAAACAAGGATCTTTCAAAAGCAATCTTAGTACGTTAACACATAACATTCATTATTCCATATTTCTAAAATCAACATGTCATCTATGTTTTGAAAAACATAAGTACCAAATAGGTAGATCTCTAGCATTTTACAAGAACTAATATTGATTTACACGAAGGATGCCTATATGTTACCAGACACGAGTCTTAGTGAAAGCTACACTTCCCTGCTCCCATAGACCCACCCAAACCCAACTCCTGCACCTTCTCTTGGTCTCGAAAACCTAAAGTCTGATAATATGAAAGGGTTAACAAAAAATCACCCATCTAAACCAGAAAGCTATTTGCTTCCGTATCAAAGGTAGTTGTTCCTTCAAACTACTATTCCAAGGCAAGAGCCTCACTGTTTAAAAAAAAATTCACAGCATTTAAACAATTAGCTTATGGCCCAAAATACAAGAAGAAAGATTCAACAAAATACACAACCACATGACACACAACATATTCTCTATCTACCAGTTTGTACTACCTTTGAACTTTTTATGCCCCTTTACCAAATACAAAGAACGGCAAGGATTGGTCATAAAACAAGCATATGTCTTATGGGTACGTGCATGTATAAATTTATGTTATCGGACACTCCATTTGTAAGCTATATGGAAGTGTTAAAACTTTCGGATGGATATGGCATGGCATGACATGATACAACTGAACACTCCACTTTGAAGTGTCCTGTTAACATCAGGAACATGTGTCTGACATTTGATACCTCTTTTTGGAGTGTCATCCCAGGAACTCAAAGGTTTAAGCGCTAGACACTTATGAGTGAAGTGTCCCTAAGGTTTCATTGACATTTCAAGCAAGGTATCCTTAAGTTTGTAATATAAATTTATCAAGATTATATGGCTATTTCCAAAAAGAGTCACTATATTTTTTAATATAAAGCTACCATAATTATATGAACACTCTAAGCAAAATGTCATTATGTTTTAATTATAAACGTATCACAATTGGTTATACATACATACATACATGTATGTTTGTATATGTATATGTACATATGTATGCATGTATGTATATACATATGTATGTGAATAAATCCCAAGTAGCTAAATTTCGGATTGACTATTTGATATGGTTCACAATTTTGCCCAACCAAGTTAGTCAAATCTCAAGCAAAAGCACTGCAAAGTGGTCCTTTTTTTACTCAATCCACCAAATGACCTTGTTTGGTCAACTTAAATAAGCACCAAAACAAATAGCTAAATTAGGGAAGAGAGTTCTGTTCTTAAACAATTGGTGAGAAAAGATAAAAGAGCAGACAAAAATTTCATGCATGGTTTAGAAATGAAGAAAACTCTTACATTTAGTTAATTCTAAAGAATGCATATTTGTTCAGGTATGAGATAGGACAGTGTAAGGGAGATGTGTAAGGGAGTAGTGATTAACAAGATAAATGGACATACTACACTGCATTGTTTTATGATCCTTGCAAAATGAAACAACCACTGAACTTATATAAAAAAAGCCACCATCAGTGTCATTTTATTGCTTTGGCCAACAAGGATGAAGTCTGCTCAAAAAGACATTTTTCTGGATGCAAAGTAGGTTTTCATTTAAGACAAGATGCTTCATCATAATAAGCTTTGCATGCCTGCATTACAGGGCTTTTGCCTGTTGGACACCACTGATCTTTGCAACTGTCTGGTTAGTTTAAAAATCTCTCGTTAATTGCATTTTTTCTGAGCTATTTCTCTCCAATTATTTGAAATAAATCAACCTTGATTTTTTTGGTTACATTTTACATGCTTATATCATATTTTATTGGCCAAATTATTGCTCTTTTTTGAATCCATGCAACAAGTAGTCATTGCTTTTTCCATAGCCGATGATCTCTCTCTCACTCTCATTCTCAAATTTGTTTCAAAGTAGTAAATTAGCATGGATATTCAAAAATCTGAACCTAATAATTAGAAAATAGCTAGTTAGATATTTTGAAGTTTACACCAGCATTTAGAGACGTGAAATT
The DNA here is from genome assembly GCF_000442705.2 of Elaeis guineensis. Lineage (NCBI taxonomy): Eukaryota > Viridiplantae > Streptophyta > Magnoliopsida > Arecales > Arecaceae > Elaeis > Elaeis guineensis. The sequence goes on from NC_025998.2 coordinate 128,268,841, forward strand.
TCTACAAGTCTTCTTTGCCTCTAATCATCTATTCCTACCTACAAGGACAGGTTCTCTACACTTTATCCTAACGCAAACTTATAATTTTATAGTACAATTAACTACCCTGACTAAAAGCATTCAGTTATTCTTCATCACTTGTGATTAATAAAACAAGTACAAAAGGTGGTCTACTTGCAACTTCTAAGGATCAGAAGATAGCAACTTCTTATAATCTAAAGTATATGATGACTAAAAATTAAAAAAAAGAAATCTGTTCTTATGACCGAACGTTAAACCAACAATGGCATTATTGCATAAGCCATTTGAAACATAAGAAACCAAGATTTTCATACCAAAAAAAAAAATTAAACACAAAAAATGGCAACAAGAATTCTATCGTATGAGCGAACTGATATTAATAAAAGTCTACAAACCACTGAAACCCTAGTTTCGTTAGAAAAAAAAAAAAGGATTAAAAAATACCGTACAGGGAAAAGCTAGTGAAGGAAAAGGGGTTAGAAGGGATCCAAAGTGGAAAATCTACCGCTCTGAAAAATGTAGCAGAAAATCTAATTAAACGACAAAAGATCCAAGAAAATGGATCAACAGTTAGCCGTGACCAAGAAAACCGAGAAAAAGGGACAAAAAGCACGATGGATTCCTTCTTCCCCAATCAATCGCCCTCAAACCAACCAAAATCTTGGTATCCGCGAAAACTCAATGAAGATTACCGTACAAGGAGAGACATAAAAGGAAGATAATGAAACACGAAATGATGATATATTAAGCATGCAACCAAAGCGTAGGGTTCAAAAAGATGAATCAAAGATAAAGAAACAGAAATCCAAAAAGAAAAATCCTTACTTGTCCCAATTGATCTCGGTTCGATCGAAGGCAGGGACCTTAGGACGAGCGATCTCCCCAGAATCCATCGCTTTAGAACAGGGCCGAGCTCAGAGAGGACGGTGGAGAGGAGAGACCCCGCAGTTTCCTCTCGGGACCAAGAAGAACTCGCGCGGCAGGAGAGATCGCGGAGCCGTTTCAAAGGAGCGCCCCTTTTCGTTTTACTTTTGCGCGAGCCCACGCCGCCCTCCCGAGTTCTCGCCCAGTGGGCGCCTTATTGCCCAGAGCCCAAGGAACTAGAAGGGAATGCTACTTGATTCATTACCACCGGAACGTTCTTGAATTTTCCCAGTCATAGAAGAGGAAACTAGGTTCCATTTTAACATCATCATTATTTTTTTTCATCAAAACAATAATTTTTTTTAAATAAAATTTAAAAAATCAAAATTTTATTTTTAGATTTTAATTTTTTTAAAAATAAATATTTTTAAGATATATCCATTGTTTAGAAAAATATAAATATACTTATGGTGGCCTCACAATAATTGCAACGATAATGTGTTGGTGATAACGATAACAATTAGTGATAATAACTATAATAAAGAAAGTAGTGGTAGCATGATGGTGTGGTGGTGCTATTTCAATAACGACTATGACAACAATAATTATTGTGAGATTGGTGATAATCATGATAATGACAATTATGACAATAGTGGTGGCGATGATGTTGGTGGCAACAATAATATTATGAGGCCTGTTGATGTGATTGTAATGGTGAAAATAATAGTGGTAAAGGCACAATAGTGGTTATATAAAATAAAATAATTTTTTTTGAAAAATAAAAATTATTTTTATTTATTTTTAAAATATCATATTGAAGTTTTGTAGGAATAAAAATGAAGAATCACTATCCCACATAGAATATTCATCTCAGTGTCTATATTTTAATTTTTGAAAACTAAAAAAAAATTAAACTGCACTGGTAATAGGGTCTAGGTTTTCAGTTTGGATCAGCCCACTATACTAAAAGGAAGTGAGGACTTAACAAGTTCTCCGCACATTATTTATACATGACATACTGTTTTTACATCTTTCAATCTACCATGCATGATCGGTAGGCATGGCTTATACAGGATGTTGCGGATGGAATCCTTCCCGAGCCAAAGGTGTTGGAGTGGGGCGACGTCCGATGAGTCAGCAACGACTGGACCTGTAAGAAAAGCTCCCACCGGAGGTGGTTCTAATGAAGAGCCTCCGATGCTCAAATCAGATTTTTCGTAGCAAGTGGAAAAGAGTGAACGTTTACGAAAGGGAGAAGAGGCATACTGGAGAGTCTCTGTTTACCTCTTTATAGATAAGGTTGGAGCTTTAAGGAGAAAAGGGAGGCCGTAAAAGATCTTTTGCCTTTAATTATGTCTCTGAGTGACGTTGTGCCTGGCCTTTTGATTTTTTTGAGTATTGTCACTTCATAGCACGTGGAGAGCTGCCGTAGTTAGAGGCAAGGGCCATCTGATAGGGCCTTGAGAGTGGTGTGGACTTCTCAAGGATGATGTGACTTAATGTGATTTGACGGGATAGCGTAATAGCCATGCTTAAGATTCAGTTGCTCGGCCGATGCCTATGCCTTGAGATTTCGGCTCACAAGCGGGGACCATGGTCGACGAGAAGATGAGAACTCGGAGTCGAGATTAGGCCAACATGAGTCAGAGGAAGGAGATCCAGAAATTGACTGAATGAGCCCGTTGAGTGGTGCCAGCTAATCGTCAATTCAGGTCGGCCACTAATCAGAGTGAGGCGAAGGAGATCAAAAGCGAATCAAGGTGAGCATTTTGTTTACTAGCAGTTCTGGACGGCTGATTACCAAATAATATTAGAGAGGCACATCAGTCACGGCCCGGTGTTACTGAAAAGATAGGTCGGTCATGAATCGATGCCATGTGTCCAGATGATATTAAGGTCAGACTTATGTCGAGCTCGATCTCCCGATGAGATCGACTTTCTGATGATCTTGACCTTCTGATGAGGTCGGTCTCCCACTGAGGTCGGCTTTTCGATGAGGTCAGCTTTTTGATGAGATCGGCTAAGTGACGAGGATCTATCCCAACAAAGAATATAACCCACATCCAATACATTGCTTCATATCTATATCTTATCTTGATCATCATACATGAATCTCAATTTGACATGACTTTAAATCCTCGGATGATCCCTTTCGTAAGGCCTTTGCTTGTTCAAATTAATTATGTTTTGTTAATTTGTTGGTAGAGAAGATGACGGATGCTATTTTACTTTTGCTATAAGTTGTACTAAATAGAATGTTTGGTTTAATCGACATTGCAAAATTCATAGATATAGATCTACCTATTCACATGTCCATATGTATTAGACGGTAAGAGATTTCATCATTTGTTAATCTTTTATTGTGTCTCCTACTATTTTAGCCACATATGAAGTAAGAGAGACAGCTACTTCTGGGTCCTCTACTTCCAAGATGTCGTTGGCTTTGTCTTGATAATGGTTGTTAGAGAAACAAGAAGTGATGGGTGGCAAAGACACCTTGGCAATGGTAGAACGAAAAACATATCACAAGAGGGTTTGCATAGAGTGGAGATTAGATCATAGATTGATAGATACAAAAAGTGTAGATTTTGAAATGACAAGATATCACACTAAGAATGAAAGGTACCGTACTATGGGGAATGAAAGGGCCACATAGGGTGGCAAAGTGATAATTTCATTGATGATTTGCAAAATAAAAAAGTCGAAGGCTCCAAAGATATTCTGTAACAATCTAAGACCTCACCCGAAAATGCTAGTGATATTATTTGAATCCTCTATTTCTATATAAGTACTTTAAGATCTACTCAGTAGATAACCAATGAGGGACTAAATACATATCCATACAAATCCTTACATACTCCTCTCTTTTAAATTCTAGCATCCTTGCCAGATTAAAGGCTAAATCCATTCAAATATAATCACAAGCACCATAATCAGTCCATAATCAACAAGTGGGTCTATGCTGGTGTCTCCTAATCTGCATAGGCCGTGGGTCAGGTCTGTTCTGATATCATTCATAACAATTTAGGACATCATCTAAAAAGATTAGACAAAATATATTATTTGAATTTTTTGATCTTATATAAGTACTCAAGATATACTTAGTACATAACTGATGTAGGACTAAAAACACACCAGCATAGGTCCTTATATAGTCTATGATGGTAAAATTCAAGATCAAGTATGTGATGAAGCAAGAGGTCTTCCCAATAAAGGCCAGCCATAACCTGCTTACATATTAATGAGATAGGTATCCATCACCTCATGGAATATTCTTAATGACCATAAAACTCATCTTAAATTAGAAAATGATGCTCCAAACATATGGGTAGGTATCCCTTCGGCTACAAATTGAGCAAGCCCTGACCAAAATCAACTACAAACTGAAAAGGCAATACATCTTCTATCAAGTTCAATATTGTCACGTCCCCGACCCGAGATCATGAATTGAGGGTCGCGACAACCGCCGCATACTCATGAAGAACTCTCTCCATAAGCATGCAAGGCATCTCATCACGATATCAATGCATCGTAGCAGAATAAATTCAAATAATTATTATTCAACTGTAATTCAAGTAATTAAATCAAATGTCTTATATCCAATAAATTTTTTTCCACTAACAATAAAATAATAGATCTAAGTTCAATGAAGTTGACAATGCTAAATCTCGCCTCTAAAAGCTCTGTCCCAATATTTCTTTCCACGCTCGAAATTAATTATCTGAATCTGAAAAATAGAAAGAAAGGTAATGAGCTAGACAGCCCAGTAAGTAACAAGCATCTCTACCAGATATTTCAGATGTTATATAATTTTCAAGAATAATGCTGCAATTAAACATAAAAATATATTTCATGCTGATTTAATGCAAATCCAATATTTTCAAATATTCACATATAATATAATCATAAATCCGATTCGATTCAAAACACTCGTAACTCAACAGCCTCGACTATGACCAACGTTTAACCCCCATTGACGGGGTCCACAGAATACCAACGCACAACCCCCACTGGCAGGGTCCAGAAATACCAGCGCACAACCCCCACTGGCAGGGTCCACAAATACCAGCGCACAACCCCCACTGGCAGGGTCCACAAAGTACCAACGTATAATCCCCATTGGCGGGCCCACTGAAATATAGTTAGGCTGAGAGCATCAATCCGATCTATATCAAAACACTTAGTACCACAATATATATCATAATCTTTCACTAAACATGTGCATAAATCGATATACCATAACATTTCAAAAGCACTTTTCTTTCAAAACATAATTTCATAAATCATGCATAATTTCAGAGAATAATTATTTATTTTCAGAATAAATATGGAATATCTCGAGAAGATGATTCATTACTTACCTTTCACGGAGCACTGAACGAATGGATCGACTAACTTCTAGTAGATTCTTCCGCGCCTATTATCCAAAATTATATTTTTACATTAATTTAATTCAAAATTAAATCTAACAAATCCCAAAATTAAAAATCTCGCTTAAAATCAGACTTGTCTCTAAACTCGATCAGAATCATCAGATGAAGCCTTACACTTCGCTAATCCTAGAAGAATAACTTTAGAGAGAGAAATCCATCAAGAGAGAGAAATAATCTAGAGAGAGAAAATTTTAGAGAGAGAAAGTAGAGAGAGAAAGTCAGGATTCAGACTGAAAGAAGAGAGAGAAGAAAGAGAAACTCTCTCTCTCATCAATTTCAATTATTTATTTATTTATTTATTTATTTATTTGTTCATACATATATATATATATATAAATATATATATATATTATTATTATTATTATTTTTTTTTTCTTTTCTTTTTCTTCTTCTCTTTTTCTTCTTTTTTTTTCTTTTTTTTTTCTTTCCTTTTCTTTTTCTCTTTTTCCTTCTTTTTCTTCTTTTTCTTTTTCTTCTTTTTCTTGGTTCTTCCCGTGCCGGAACGGAGGACGATAGTCCTCCGACCTTGACCGGCCGTTCGGGCCATGGCCGCCGCGGCGGAGGCCGGCGACCGACGGGGGCCACTCCCCCGGTCACGGAGGAGCGTGGCCGGCGATCAATTCCGATCGCCGGCGCCGGAAAATCCAAAAAAAAGCTCAAAAACAGGGTCTCTTTTCCGACGGAAAATCGACGACTCTCGTCGCCGGCAGCCGCGCACAGGAGCATGGGAGGAAGGAGAAGAAAGAGGGGAAGAAGAAGGAGACTCACCTCGGCCTCCGGTGACCTCGTCGGCAGGCAATCACGACGAGAAGCAAAACGGTGTCCACGGCTCAACTTCGGAAAAATCGGAGAGAAGGAGAGAGGGAAGAGGCCGATGTCCGGTCTCAAGGGGGAGAGGGTATTCTTATAGAGAGTCCTAGGACTCCGAGGGGTCGTAGGATTCCCGATTTGCTTGGGTTTCGTCGGAGAAGAAGACTCCTACCGAGAGTCTTCTTTCCGGTTTTACTCTGTTTTTTTTTTTTTTTTTTTTTTGGGCTATAACAAATATTTTCAAGGATGTTTGTTGTACCGAGCAGCAAAGTTTGTCGCTTACAACAGCTTCTGCATTGCCAGTTTATGATGGTTTTCCTATTCTGAAACAAGCATGCATGTGCATGTAAATGTGCCAGCAAGCATATCATCAACAACATCTGATAGCAAGTTGGTATGGTTCTTAGATGCTACAGCAGCCTCAAAGCTTGTTCTCTGGGATGATAGTCGACAAAAATCTGATTGAAAGCAATTGTTAAATATTCTTTTGCAATGAATCGGGCATTTGTATGTAAACATGGGGGGATTTTGCTGGAGTTCTTTTACTGCCTGTCCCTTGACTCCATTTTCTCTTCCGGGGAAGTTGGGGGAATTTTGACTTGGGGCTGGCTGAGAGATTGAGGGGATTAATATAGGAGAATAATCAATGGCCCATTGCACAAGGCTTTTACAGCCCTTCTTGCTCCTAAGAATCTGACAGGAATATAATACACAGAGAGACAGATAGCAGGTTTTGTAGTAGGTCTCAAGAGTTTTCTTTCTAACATGTTAGTATTTAGAGGAGATGCATTTGAAAGAAAGCAAGTTCTTAATTCTTTGCACATCTCTGTGCCGGTTATTGTGAATTGTGTGACACCAACTCAAGCTGTAACTCCAACAGATTTGCAATCAATACTAAACGCCCATGCCTGCAGCTTCTGTCTTTTTTTTTTTTTTTTTTTTTTTTGAGTGCCATTGATGGTTGCTCCTGAATACATAATTGCTGCAATTCATAGTGGCTTATGATAGATGAGTCCTCTCGCATACATGGTGGTGCGCATTTGCAATTCATGGTGCCTGCCTTATGATGAAAACCTCCCGTTGCACCTCCTTGAATGCTACTACATGTCATTCTCGTATCCATTCATCTGCAGAATGTTTGCTAGAGGTTCATTCCCCAGAGCCTAAAATTCTTACTGTAGCCGGAGACCATGGTGTGCCTTATGTTTCAATGCACATGAGAGGAGATCCAACTGCAACACAAGAAATGAAACTTTATATCATGAAAATGTTTGCAAGCAAATAGCTTCTGAGCTATATGAAAGGGTGAATGAAGCAACCTGTCAGGGATCCATTGTGGAGAATAGTCATTGACCCTAGTGTTGGGTTTTCTTTTATTAACTTGAAACTTCTTATGGTTCTGTCATCCATCCAAATAGAGAATGGAAAAAATTGGGTGCTTCGCATGCACCAATCTTGGTTGGACCCTCCAGAACATGATTCTTGGATGAGATCTGTAATCATACTCATCCTGTTTAGAGAGATCCTGCCACCACTGCATCTGTCACAGCTTCGCACCGATCCGGTTTAGAGAGATCCTACCACCATTGCATCTGTCACAGCAGGGACTTTGGGTGGTCTTCATGTCATTTGAGTGCACAATGTTGGCCATAATATGCATGCTGCCTGCGATGCACACAGCTTAAACAAAGAAAAACTAGTGGTTTATATGTTTAGCAAGACAAATATCCAATGTCAATAACATATCAGTTTGAGGATTGTAATCTAAGACTAGCAACATGAGCATACAGCATATTCAGATCGCAAACAATAGTTAACTTATGAGGAAATGTGAGTATCAAAGTTCTAAGAACTCATCCAGAAAACCCTCTGACCAAATTAGGTGTATGATAGTTTGCTCTGGATTATGCAAGAATGATGAAAATGGATAAATTTCTCCATCTGGTTAGCCCGTTGTTTGAGTTGGTACCCTGCACGTTGTATGGGATACAGGGGCTACATCAGTCATGCTTGTGCATCCGACAATTTCTGAAGAGTTGGAGATCCGGAAAGAGATTTCTTCAAATCATATAATAAGCATTCATTCTGATCTGAAACCAAAGAGGCACCTACATACCTACATTTGCTGCAAAAGAATGGCAGTGAATTTGCTCATATAACTGAGGCATTAGTAACTCTCCTTTCTAGAAAAGAACTTGTAAACAGCATTGTATAATGACAAATTAATCTGGACCACAACATCCACAGAACAAATCAGAGCACTCTCTCAGACCATGCAATCATAATTATTTTTCTTTGCTTTAGTGTATTTTCTCTTCTAAAAACCACTATCAGGGTTACTGAACACAATCAATGTTACACAGGCACGGTTCTGGCAAAATATCAACTGCAGAATCAACAATTTTACTTTTCTAGGTTAAAACAACCACCACCAAGAAAATCACAATGCAAGTAATGACAATGCGCAGTAGGTAATGACAAAATCCACAGGAAGAAAACATGAAAGGGCCTCAATTTTTTACAGTAACAAGGAGGCAGCACATAGAAGTTTATCTTTCCACATGGTCTTCTTCAACGTGAGTTTAGATAGCTTAAGCGTTCTGCTGTTTCAAGGCCTCTGCTTCAGCCACAGCCATAGGATCTGCCTTTGTTTCTGTTTCTTCTTCCTTCTCCCCTTCTCGTTCTTCAGCCAACTTCTTCCTGTGCAGCTCCTCTGCTGCTTTCATGGCAGCTTGCTGTTCTGCCTGCAGACGCTGCATTTCCTCCTCTTGTTGCTGCCTCTCAAACCATGTATCAGCATCCGCCCAAACTGAACAAAACAATGATGTCAATTAGACTCACCTGGAATATAAGTATCACTTCCTTTGAAGAAATCCAAAATCATGCCGATCAAATCTTTCATAGTTGCTAGGATAATGCATTGCCACCAGAACAAGAAGGTATTAGAATGTTATGCTGGATAAGTTTGTTGTAGTTGTAAATTGCTGATGAGGACCAGCATACCATTTTATGTAAAATGGCAATATATTGTTAGGTCAAGCAAAAAGCACTGGCACAGCATATGTGTAAAAGAAAAACCCGAGAGATGCAAGAAAAGGAGGAGAAACATAAAAAAAAAGTAGAGAAGATCTCTTCAAATATTTCACTATGATATGTACATCCATATATAGAGATGAAGAAGAGAGAAACATGCAGGAAATTGCATAGAATCTCTTGAAAATGATCACAGCCGAGAGCTTTGGTAAAGATATCTGCAAGCTGACAATGTGTAGGAACATATCGTGTAGCAATGTCTTGAGATTGTAGTCGCTCTCTGACAAAATGACAATCAATTTCTATGTATTTGGTCCGCTCATGAAACACAGGATTTGCAGCAATGTGTAAAGCTGCTTGATTATCGCAATAAAGGAACATGGGACCATGATGTAAAACACTGAGGTCGGATAAGAGGGCTCGAAGCCATAGTAATTCACTGATAGTGTGTGCCATAGCCCGGTATTCGGCCTCTGCAGAAGAACGAGACACTGTTGTCTGCTTCTTAGCACGCCAAGAAATCGGAGCATCTCCTAAGAAAACATAGAAACCTGTAGTAGAGCACCTTGTCATGGGACATCCTGCCCAGTCTGCATCACAATAAGCATATAACTGAAAGGTGTTGACACTTGGAAAAAATATGCCTTGACCTGGAGACCCTTTCAAATATCGCAAAATGCGGAAGACTGCGTCTAAGTGTGGTTGCCGAGGAGATTGCATAAACTGTGTCAGAACATGCACCGAGTATGCAATATCAGGCCTAGTGATGGTCAAATAAATTAGTCGTCCCAGCAATCGACGATATGGACCTGGATCATCAAGTAGTTTTCCATCATCCGCCGTGAGCTTGAGATGTTGCTGCATAGAAAATTTTGTGGGCTTGGTCCCAATCATTCCGGTCTCCTGGAGAATGTCAAGAGTATATTTTCGTTGTGATACAAATATGCCCGAAGGTGATCGTGCTACTTCTAATCCAAGAAAATATTTTAAGTTGCCCAGGTCTTTAATGTGAAACTTGTCTTGCAAATATTGTTTCAGTGCCTGACATTTCGAAGGGTTATTCCCTGTAATAATCATATGATCCACATAAACAAGAATGGCAATGAAAGAGCCCTCATCCTGTTTGGTGAACAGAGAGTAATCGGCTTTAGATTGAGTACAACCATATTGGAGCAAGGAGTGGGAGAACTTTTCAAACCATTGTCTTGATGCTTGCTTGAGTCCATAAAGAGACTTACGCAACCGACAAATACGTGTATCACTTGGTTTTAGAAATCCTGACGGAGGTGTCATGTATACTTCTTCATGAAGATCGCCATGAAGGAAAGCATTGTTGACGTCCAACTGATGCAACTGCCAATGTTTAGCGGAAGCAACAGCTAAGAGACACCGTACTGTAGTCAATTTAGCCACCGGAGCAAAAGTCTCGGTGTAGTCAAGGCCTTCTATTTGTGTGTATCCCTTTGTCACTAACCGAGCCTTGTATCGCTCAATAGAACCATCGGCCTTGTATTTAATTTTGTATACCCATCTCGATCCAATGGGTTTCTTCCCGAGTGGTAGATGCTCCAAAGTCCAAATGCTATTTTGCTGGAGAGCAATGAGCTCAGCCCCCATTGCTTCTCGCCACTTAGGATCCTTTATGGCTTGAGAAAAGGTTTTAGGTTCTTTATGAGAGGTAATAGCTGAAATAAAAGCTCGATGGGAAGCATTAAGCTTAGAATAAGTGAGGTAGCAAGAAATAGGATAAGGCTTACCTGAAGTCACTGAATTGGCGGATGTGTCCGGGGGTCTCCCCACTCCTGGAGCATCGACAATGTAGTCCTGTAATCGAACGGGTTGCTTCCTATCTCTGACGGGCCGTGAGTTAGGTCCAATGGTCTTAGAAGATGAAGCCTGCTCAGGAGAGATAGTGTCGATTGCATCAAGAGTCCTGTTCAAACTTGACATTTGGTTCGAATCAATGGAATTGGTTTGTGTTTGATATGACTCATGAGAAAGAATAGGGTTTGAAATCTGTCCTTGGATCTGACCCAAATTAGGTACATGAGGTAAATTATTGGTTGCCAAAGGAAATCCCACATCATAATCAGTCTGATTTGGTTGTGAAAAAGAAAGTATAATAGAAAAGGAAGGTAATGTTTGAGAATAAGGAAACGTCTTCTCATGAAAGATAACATCACATGAAGTAAATATTTCATGAGTTTCAAGGTTATATACACGATAGCCCTTTTGACCAAGAGGGTATCCAACGAACACACAAGCACGAGAACGAGGTTGAAATTTATCACTGGACGTCTCATGCACATAACAAAGGCTACCAAAAACTCTCAGATGATCATAGGTGGGTGGTTTATGAAATAAGAGTTCGTAGGGACTCTTGCCATTCAATTTTGGTATAGGTGTCAAGTTAATTAAATAGGCGGCAGTCAAAACACATTCTCCCCAAAATGACACAGGCAAGTTGGCTTGAAATCTTAGAGCACGGGCAACATTTAATAGATGTCGATGTTTACGCTCAACCATCCCATTTTGTTCTGGTGTCCTAACACAAGAAGTTTGTGATATAATCCCATGTTCTAGAAGATGTGATTTCAATGGTTCGGCTACAAACTCTTGAGCGTTATCACTACGTATGTGTTTAATGTTGGCATCAAAATGATTTTTGACCATAGCATGAAAATTAACAAAACATTGGTATGCCTCGGATTTTCTTTGTAATAGATAAACCCAAGTAGCCCTTGTGCAATCATCAACAATAGTGAGAAAGAAATGAGCTCCCGTGTGTGATGGAGTGCGATATGGTCCCCATATATCAATATGAACTAAATTAAATGGTAAAGCAGATTTATTAATGCTCAAGAAAAAAGGCTTTCTTGTCTGTTTTGCATGATAGCAAATGTCACAACAATTATTTATGGAATCAAAAGAAGTATTTGAAAGAAAAGGAACAAGTTTCAAACGCTTGTAAGAGCAATGTCCTAACCGAGCATGCCAGAGATTAATCAAAACATTGACTTTATTTGTCCGTGCAGGACGTATTGCCAAGCCTTTGAAGTAGTAAAGACCATCCCGGACTTCACCCAATCCAATCAGCTTCCTCGTGGCAAGGTCCTGTAGAGCACAAAATGTGAGAAAGAAGAGAACAGCACAATTAAGTTCTCGAGCAAGTTTGCTTACTGAAACAAGATTGCAAGTAAAATTAAGAGCATATAAAGTACGGTGCAAGGTAATATCATTGGTCAAAGTAACATCACCATATGAATGTACAGGCATATTGACTCCATTAGGTAAAGTAACTGGGAGTGCATTGTCAAGAGGTTCAATATTATGAAGAAAGGACTTACAAAAGGTTAAGTATTCAGAAGCACCACTATCAAGGATCCAAGAATGATGAAAAGAATCAAGAGAGACCTTACCAACAAAATTTACGGCACTTTGAGTCTTATCTTGTCCAAGAAGGGAAATAAGTTGCTGATATTGTGTAGGAGAAAGATCCGGTATTGGAGAGATTCTGTCTGTATTCAATGGTGTAGTAGCATTCACGGCAACCCCTCCTTGGTGCTGACTACCGATCTCGGCTCCATTGCCTCTATCCTTAACTCGATCTTTGGATTGCCATCCAGGTGGGTACCCAATTAGCTCGAAGCATCTATCACGGATATGTCCTATCTTCTTGCAGTGGTTGCATCGAAAATATTTTTTATTCCTTTTCTAGGAGCCGATCTCTTTATTCGCCCTTTCTGTCATGGGCTAAACAGCGAGAGCCGCGGCTTCGGGTTGAGAAGTTCGAACAGCGGCGACTTCCTTCTGCTTTTCACCTCGAATCAATAAGGCATATGCCTTATTAACTGTTGGTAATAGCTCCATGGACAGCAGCTGATCTCGCAACGTGTCGTAGGAGTCCTTGAGACCAAAAAGAAACTGATATAGTCTCTCTTCTTCTTTCTCAACTTGGATCTCTCTAGTGGCTCCACACGAACAAGTCGGCACCTTGGAATAAGCCATAAGTTCCTCCCACAAGCCACGAAGATGGGCATAATAAGCGGCAATAATTATATTATTGCCTTGCCTGAAACTCCAGATTTGGGTCTTTAACTCATGAATGCGAGGAGCATTGCCTTGAGAGTATCTTTCCTCAAGATCGACTCAAATATCTCGAGCACTTTCAAAAAAAGAGATGCTGTCATAGATTTCTGGTACAACAGAGTTGTAGATCCATGACATCACTATTGAATTGCACGTATCCCAGAGAAAATGATCCTGCGATCCATCTATAGGTCGTGCAAGTGTCCCATCAACGAACCGAATTTTTCGTTTGGCTCGAAGAGCAGTGATAATGGCCCTTCGCCATGCAGGATAGTTCGGTCCCTTGAGTAGAGATGTCACAAGGGCATTCACAGGATTCTCTGAAGGTGAGATGAAATAGGGAGATACCGGATCATGTGCAGCATTTAAGATCGATGACGAACCATCCACCATAGATTCGATTGTGGTGCTCTGATCGATTTGATCGGACATGTTGATGAGGACAAGATGTAGCAACTATTTGCCTCCAGCTACGTGCAAGAGGATGCTTCAGCAACAACCTGCTGTAAGCACTTAATCGAGGAAAAGACTTGGATCAATGGCGACCCTGCTCTGATACCATGTAAAAGAAAAACCCGAGAGATGCAGGAAAAGAAGGAGAAACATAAAAAAAAAGTGGAGAAGATCTCTTCAAATATTTCACTATGATATGTACATCCATATATAGAGATGAAGAAGAGAAAAACAGGCAGAAAATTGGAGAGATCACGGTATCAATCACGTGATCCTCTCAATTCAAAAATATGCCATAGTAATTATAAAATATTCTAGACAATATTCTAGACAATGGACATTCCTAATATTCTGTAACAATATGCCATGTAGTATAATTATCTTAGTTCAGAAAACTCCCACAACAAAATTGATATAAGTATGTTATTAATAATATAAAATTTGTTTATAATCATCCAGTTGCATATATCTCATTTTACAAAACATCATCCTTGCATCAGTCCGTGGAGACACCAAGGGTAAATGGTGCCATGGTACAAAGCAGTCTAGGGGTGGCAAAACAGGTAATCAGGTCGGATTCGGGTTGGGTCATATTCAGGTTGACCCATTTATGCCTCAATCCGAACCTGATCTGTTTATTAATTGGGTCGAAACATCCAACCCGAACTTGACCTGTTTAAATAAACAGGTTAAACAGGTAATCTGTTTAACCTGTTTAATTTGGGGAGGTTTTTTTTTCTTCTTCGATAGATAGGGATTTGGGGAAGTTGACCATCGGAAGAGGAGGGAAGGGATAATTTCATTTCCAAAGTTGGTTTGGGTTCCCAAAACAGTATTAAATGCCATATTATATTATATTTTATACCAAAAAAGAAAAGCCATATCACATTTAACTAACATATGAAGCTCGATATAATAATGAATCAATAAATGCCAAATTTTCTTTCTTCGTCAGATCATGCAAGCAACAATACTTCCAAATAACATGTGGTGGTTTGGTTGGAGAACAAACAGATAAAATCGGATCATTTTCGAGTTAGGCGGGTTGACCCAAAATGACCCAAACCCAATTAATTCTTAAACGGGTCGACCCATTTCCAACCCGACCCGAAAATGCCTAACCCAAGCCCGCTAACTTCAGGTCGGGTTCATGTGGGGTTTGCGAGTTGGGTCATACATTGCCACCCCTAGTACAAACTAGAAGCAATCGACAAAAATTAGGTGTAATCAGATAGTACCAATGTGCCAAATGACAGTCCCACAAAATCAGAAACCAACCTGAAAATTAACCTTTATCCACAAACCTTTTATACATGGCTCCCTTTCTCTTTTTCACTTTTGTTCTTTTTTTTTTAAAGCCAGATAGCTGACACAAACATTGCAAATATGCAACTCTTTCAAAAGACAAGAATATTCTTTTGATCAATTGCTTCAATTCACTAGGAAATCCTGACCCCGGCAGCACTCTATCTCCTTGATGCTACCCCAATTGGCTTCTCTCTCTCTCTAATTCCAAAAGAACATAACAAGATCTTATGAAATTTCTTCTACAATGCATCATTCTCTTGTTTGGCTAAAAAATGTTTGTTAACTTCTACAACTTCGAGCTTAACATTTGCCATAATCATTCTCCTATTAGTCCTATAGACGGTACAATTTATAAGTAGCTTTCTGGCTTTTTTTTTCTTCATCCTAGTAAAGTATATGAATCGAAAAAAGCATAGGGCATGATAGTCGAATAACTTATCGATAGAGTTGAATCCAAAGAAAGAAAGAAATCCGAATGTAATCAATAGTGGGGGACAAGGAGTACGCACTGGGTTGGGCGGCCCAGCCCTGCTCGCCACCCTTGATGCGCTCGGGGAAGGCGTAGTTGACGGTGAGGACGCGGCCGTAGAGCTCGGCGCCGTCCATGTTGTCCATGGCAGCGGCTGCATCCTCACGCTCGAGGAAGGTGACGAACCCGAAGGAGCGATGCTTCTGGGTGGCCTGGTCCAGGGGGGTCTTCACGTCCTTGATGTCCCCGAACGGGATGAATGCCGAGTGCAGGATCACCTCGTTCACCTCCTCCGCCAGCCCTCCTGTGTCGATATATTCAAAATTTCAATAAGAACCTAAAAGGTGCCGGAATAAAATTATTGATTCGCTCACAGAGGCTTAGTGCCGAACATCTTACCTACGTAGAGGGTGTTCTTCTGGACCTGGAGGTTCATGGCGTTGCTCCTCGTCTTCCAGGGCTTCGGTTTCGGCTTCTTTGGTTCCTCTCTGAGGCCGGCTAGGGTTATAACACGTGAACTGCACGTGACAAAATGAAGTCTGGCATAGTTCTCGTGGTATGCACGTGATTTGATATCTCCTTGTGATGGAAATATAATGTACTTTAGCATCCACAAAAAATCTATATTCCATATATTTTTTTTCAAAACAATAAATATTTAATTAAATATAAATTGTTTAAGAATATATCTCAATCAAACATAAAAAATTATTTTTGAAAGCATTACATATTCAAACATCAATTTTTTCAAAAAAATCGATAATTTTTTTTTTCATAAACATAAACTATCCTTCATGTATGTGTATGTTCGGAAAATAGATATCGCTAAGTCCCGACTTACTTCAAGACTCGAGAGATTTTTTCAGCTTATAAAAAATTTTTATGTAAAATGTTTATTGGAATCTTATGGTAGAAGTTAAAAGAAAAAAAAAATTACTACAAGACGTAGATATATATTGAAGAACAAAGTTTAATATAAAATTTATATTAAGTATGTACTTACAAGTACTTTTCAAAAAAATTTTCAAAAATTGATGTTGGATTACCGACTACTAGTCCAAAGTATAATCACAGGAGGAAAATATATCTTGATTCACAACCTAAATGTCTTATGGATAAGTGTAGAAAGGATGATAGAGAGTCTAGAGCAAAAAAAGAGTGAAGTTCTCTTCTCTCTTTTTAACCATCATGAAAAAACTTTTCATATATTCAGAATAGGTGATGTTCCCATATTTATAAAACTGAAAGATAGTTCTTCATTTTTGATAGGAGACCAACTCCCTCACAATTCAAATTCAAATGGATTGGGTTGACCCATCATGGACGTTGTTGCCCAGTTATGCAACCCAAGAGGGAGGGTAAATTGGATTTTTAAAAATTTAAAATTAATCTAGAATCACAAGGATTAAGTAATAAAAGACAAGTTAGTTGAAGTAAGTAATTTAAGCAAAGTGAAGATATTAGATGCAAGAGTGCAAGAAGGAAAAGAAAATAAGATATAGAACAAGTAAGCACACCACAAACAACCAAGATTTATAGTGGTTCGGTGACAATCTTGCATCTACATCCACTCCCTAAGTTCCTACTTGAAAATTCAAATCCACTAAACCGTGTTCAACAAGAATACAACGTTGGTACCTCCGACTCTAGCTATCCCAAGCTAGAACATTTATTTTTCAGATATAAGCCAACCCAATACAATTTGATTTAAGGTTCGGATCAATCTTTCCACGTTTTGGAATCCTTCCTAAACTAAAGATCAACTCAAAAATAGAGTATAACAATTAATCACACGAAAATACAAATGTAGCTCATTTAATGAGCAAATAAAATTTTAAATGCACTTTACACAATAAGAAGGAAGCTTTTCTGATTTTTCTCAAGGTGGTTGAAGACTTGAATGAGCTCTTGAGGAGTTGGTGAACTTGAAATAAAAGCTTCTTTAACTTCAAGAGGGCTCCTAGCTTAGGGCTGAAATGAATTCTTGAAAATCCTCTTCAAAACCTCCTTTAAGTGCCTTTTATAGCTTCAAATGATGATGGAGAGTGATCTGGATAGTTTTAGAGCCATTGGAGATTATTAAATGAGCATTAAATACGCCAAAACGAGCTGAAAAACTACTCGTTACGGAGTTTTTCCGTCGCAGGGGTTGACTCATAGGGTTGATTTATACACATGAGTCGACTCATGGGGTCGACTTCTGTGGCACAGAACAGAAAATGATTGTTCTGTAATTTTGGCGTGCACAGCAACAAAGGTCGACTCATAGGATCAACTAATGCACAGGGGTCGACTCATGGGGTCAACTCAATTGGGTGTGCCAGCCAAAAAATAGCGTGCCGTTTAGCTCCATTTGACATGAGTCGACTCATGGGGTTGACTCAATTTTATAAACATAATTTTCTTTCAAAATATACATCCAAAAATATTGAAATTGCCTCCAATAGATCACAAATCTTATGTTCTTGCTTTTGAGATTTTCGAGTTAGGACTTGATGAAATTACGATTTTGCTTTTAAAAAATAATAAATCTTTTTTCAAGCTAAAATCATTAGTAATCTCTTCAAATACTTTTTAATCACCAAAATCAATTCAAGGAGCAACAATCTCTCCCTTTTTGATGATGATAAAATACTTGAGTAAAAGCAGAGTATAATATATATAAAGTTTTGAACATGAATTTTAAATTTATGAAGATGCATCACTTAAATATCATAGCCAGTTATTTGAATGAAATACATCAAGAGTAGTTTGAAGATCAATTTGAAATTTGCTTATTAGATCATTTGCTTTAAAAATTACTGACAAGTTTGGTTCTTTGACACATTTGCTTTGACAATTTTGCTTATTACTCTCGATTCTATTTCTCT
Source organism: Elaeis guineensis (assembly GCF_000442705.2). Lineage (NCBI taxonomy): Eukaryota > Viridiplantae > Streptophyta > Magnoliopsida > Arecales > Arecaceae > Elaeis > Elaeis guineensis. The sequence continues at coordinate 128,287,191 of NC_025998.2, forward strand.
ATTGCTTACAGCTCGATTTCGATTTTTGATTCTTTACTCTCCCTTTTTGATAGCATCAATTAAGATCTTAAGAGATTTTGAAGAGAGAGAAAAAAAAGATAACATAAAGGATATATTTTCTCTACTCTCTCTTTTTGATACCATATTTTATTTCTTTACTCCCCCTCTTTCATTGTTTATTTCTCTACTCCCCCTCACTATAGCAATTATAAAAGACACATCAATTTGCTCATTTAGAAGATATTGCTATTCATGATATTTTATTACACATATATGAGTCATTTTTCATATCTTATAATTAAAACATGTTAATTGATCTCATTCATAAACATTAATTCAAAGACATTCATTGAAATTCAAAGCATAAAAAATATATATATCAAAATGTGACTGAATACATAGGTGTCCCAATATATATGAGTCAACTCAAAATACAAAAATTATGGATAAAAACTATCCAAGAGTCAATCAGCCAACAAATACAAAGGCCATAAGCTAGAACCTAGACATAAAAGACTAACTATGCTGGATCTAATAGATATCATGGCTAGAGGGATCAGAATCTGAAGAGTCAGAGATATGATGAGGAGATGTAGGATCAAATCCACAGGCACGACCTCGACCATGTCGGTCTCAGCCACGGATAGAAGTACCGGCATGAGTAGAGAGGTGAGAGAATCCTGGAGCCTGAGAAGCTACGGACTGTGCTAGAAGAGAAAGTCTGATGGTGTCCAAAAGATCCAAGGCTCTCGACACAGACTGCATCAGGGTAATAATTGAGTAGAGGCAGTCTCACTGGACCCCCTGATCTCTCTCCTCAAAAAGTCAAATTCATTCTCTAAAACTCTCCGAAGTCTAGCCGCCTCTGTAGATAGATTGGAGACCTCTGTGATGTCCTCATGCGGTTGGAGATGGGCTAAGGCTAAAACTTATCCCTGCAAGTCTAAAACTCTATCTGTCAGTCTTAAAATATATCTCTCAAGCTGCTCAATACGTACGGACTGAGCAGTGAGCATCTGAAAAATAGTAGAGATATGAGGGATCATGGTCTGATCTGAGATAGCCTGAGAAGTCATCCTCTGAGCAAAATCTAAGGTGGCAAACTGCTGAGATAAAATGAAGGCAACATGCTGGGACATCAGCTCAATCTGATCGTCTGCCAGTCTGATCTCTGAATGATCTACTCTGCTCTCAGATTGTGAAACTGAAGCATGCCTCCTCACAGACTCTGAAGGATCAGCCTCGTGATCGGATACGAACTAAATATTTGGAGATGCTCTATAATCATGAGGAGGTGAAGACAGTCTCTCCTCCTCTACTCCCTCCTCAGCTGGCTCCTCTGCTCTTTCCTTGACACTCTTTGACTAACCGCCATCAGTCTTTGAAAAACCCATGCGATGCAGTGTGTGGAGGTTGATGGTGTCGGAATGAGATAATCTGACAACTGTCTCTCCCTCAAAACTGACTTTGAATCTCCTAAAGATCAAGGTGAGTACCATACCATAAGGCAAGTGAGCCTTAGACCTATTCAGGGTCTCTCTCATGACCTCAAACATTAAAGTAAGAAGGTTCAAGGGGTCTCGGTGATCACATGTTACATAATGTAAATGTCCCTATCAGATAGGAGGTCATGTCTGCCACTCCTAGAGACAAACAGTTTGGTTACCATGTGATGTAATAGCCTCATCTCCACTGAAAATATCTTGACTTCTAATTTATTTAAACTATCAGTAAAAGTTCTGCCTAAGATAGCATTAATTCCTTCTTCTTTAATTAGGAGCTCCATATTAGTATAGCCTTCACAAGGCAAATACAGAATTTGTCCTAAATGCAAAGGATCAAGAGTAATATCAACACCTTTTACTGTAGACTTTATTGTTCCATTGCAATAACTCAAATTTAAGTAAAATTTTCTGACCAAATCAACATAAGTATTTTTCTTTAAAAAATAGTAAAATTTTCATCCTTAATTTTTGATCTTTGATCCAATAGAGAATCTTTCTTTTTCAAAAAATTTGAAATCTATATTCTTTCCGGGTTTCACTTTTCGATCAGAGAGAGGTACCTTGCTTGGACTGATTGGGGACTGTGTAGAAGCTGAAGCAGAACCTGGAGCTGGAATTGGAGCAAGAGAGGGCTCGGTTGTCATTTTTTTTTGCGCACACTCTCTTCCAACCCATGAATAGATTTTCTTCTTTGCGGTAGCTTCATTTTGGGAGCTATTTGGACAAAAAAGACTTGCAAAGAGTTTAGGAGACTAAATGAGGTAGAGAGGAAAGGATTCTAATGAAAAAGTCAAGATTTTGGAGAGATAAAGCATCGATTTGGAGAAGAGAGGTGGAATCTAGGGCAAGCTCGAACTGCCCAAATGAGAAAAAAAGAGGAGAGGAAGTTGGTTCCTAAACGAGCGATTTGAAGGATGAAAATCGGTGGGAAGAGCGATTTGAGAGAAATCTTCAGTTTGAGGGAGAAGAGAGGGAGAGCTTTTGGTTCGGTGGGAGGAAGAAGAAGAAGAAGAGTAAGAGTTGGCTCAATAAAAAATTTTTCAATAGAAAAAGAGCGTCCGAAGGATTTTGATAGAATTACAAGTTTACCCTAGGGTCGACCTTGGAGGTCGACTCATGGCACAGAAAAATTCATAAGAATGATGAAAAATATTGAAAAAATCTGAAATTTTGAGGAAAAAATATCTACCTAGAGATTAATCATGTGAAGTATAGTTTTGAGTTTTTAAGAGAAAAGAAGAGATGAGAATTGAGCTCAACAAATTTGGTTCAATAAATTTTTGGCATTAAGAACTTGAAATTAGAGAGATACTTAAGCTGATGGATCAAAGATTCCTAGTTCTCTTCTAATTTCACAAAATCTATCTTCACTTAAGGCCTTGGTAAAAATGTCAGCTAATTATTTCTCAGTACATACATAGTTAAGAATTATATTATTGTTTGGAACATGTTCTCTTATGAAATGATATCTAATTTTAATATATTTTGATCTAGAGTGCTAAATTAAATTTTTAGTTAGATTGATAGTACTAGTATTATCACATCTTATGAAAGTTTTATTGAGTTTGATGCCAAAATTCTCAAGTTGTTACTTAATCCATAAGATTTGAACACAACCACTTCTGGCTGCAATGTATTCGACCTCGGCCGTAGACAGTGCCACCGAATTTTGCTTCTTGTTAAACCAAGAGATTAAGTTAACTCCAAGAAATTAGCAAGTTCCACTAGTACTTTTTCTATCTAATCTACGTCCAGCAACATCAACATCTGAATATCCTATTAAGTCAATTGATGAGTCCTTAGAATACCATAGTCTTAAAGTTTGTGTATCATTTAAATATCTAAGGATTCTTTTAACTGCATTCAAGTGTGATTCTTTTATATTTGATTGAAAGCGAGCATAAAGACATATACTAAATATAATATCTGATCTACTAACAGTTAAATATAATAGAGAACCAATCATGCCTCTATAAAATTTTAAGTCTATATTTTTATCTCCTTCATCCTTGTCAAGCTTACATGATGGGTTCATGGGTGTACCAATTACTTTGGAACCCTTCATTCTAAATCTTTTGAGTAGTTCTCTTGTATATTTGCTTTGAGTGATGGAGATTCATTCCTTTGTTTGTTTGATTTAAAGTCCGAGAAAGAATATAAGTTCTTCCATCATGCTCATCTCGAACTCTCCCTGCATGAGCTTAGCAAAATCTTGACAAAGAGTTTCATGAGTAGATCCAAAAATAATGTCATCAATGTATATTTGTATAACTAAGATATCATCTTAATTTCTTTTAATGAAAATGGTTGTGTCTACATTTTCTCTTAAAAAATCATTATTAAGTAAAAATTTACTTAGCCTTTCATACCAAGCCCTAGGTGCTTGTTCCAAACTATATAAAGCTTTTTTTAATTTAAAAATATGATTAAAAAAAATATAATTTTTAAAATCGAGAGGTTGTTCTACATAAACTTCTTCAGCAATATATCTATTTAGAAAAGTACTTTTGACATCCATTTAGAATAACTTAAAATTCATAAAGCAAGCATATGCAAGTAAAAGTCTAATTGCTTCTAATCTAGCAACAAGTGCAAAGGTCTCATCAAAATCAATTTTCTCTTCTTGATTATAACCTTTTGCAACCAATCTTGCTTTATTTCTAATTACATTTTCATGTTCATCCAGTTTATTTTTATATACCCATTTTGTATCAATTACTGGATAATTTTTAGGTCTTGATACTAAAGTCTATATATTATTTCTTTCGAATTAATTAAGTTCTTCTTGCATTGCATTTATCCAATTATAATCTTTTTCAGCTTCATCTATAGTTTTAGATTCAAAATGAGAAATAAATGCAAAATAATTGTCTGCATCTCTAAGAGAGAAACGAGTTCTTACTCCATGTGTAGGATCACCAATGATCAATTCTTTAGGGTGATTGTGATCATACCTCCATTCTTTAAATAGATCATTTGAGCCTTGAGGTTGTTCTTGTTGTTCTTCACTTTCATCCTCTTGTTTGTTTTCATGTTCTTCTTTATTTTGAATTATTGAGTCTTTTAGGGTGATCTCCTTCATCCCTTCTATAAGAGGATCTGCATCATCAATACCTTCATTCTTTCTTGAAGGAAGATCATTGGTTTTATAAAAAACAACATGTATTGACTCCTCTACTACTAAAGTTTTTTTGTTGAAAACTCTAAAAGCTTTGCTAGAAGAGGAGTAACCTAGAAAAATAGCTTCATCGAATTTTGTATCAAATTTTTTTAATCTTTCTTTACCATTGTTCAAAATAAAATATCGGCAACCAAAAATATGAAAATATGTAATATTTGATTTTCTTCCTTTTCAAAGCTCATAGAGAGTTTTCTTTAAAATTAATCTAATTAAAGTATGGTTTAATATGTAACATACCATGTTAATTGCTTCCACCCAAAAATATCTTGGGAGGTTGCTTTCACATAGCATGGTACGGGTCATTTCTTCGAAGGTTCTATTTTTTCTTTCTACTATCCCATTTTGTTGGGGTGTCTTAAGTATTGAGAAGTTGTGATCAATACCTTTTTCATTATAAAATATTTCAAAATCTTGATTTTCAAATTCGGTTCCATGATCACTTCGAATGTTTGAATTAAAAAACTTTTTTCATTAGTGACTTTTTGATAAAATTTTGAGAATACATGAAAAATTTCATCCTTATGTGCCAAAAAGAAGATCCATGTAAAATGAAAGAAATCATCAATAATCACAAAGCTATATCATTTTTCACCTAGACTAGTAGTTCTAATGGGTCCAAATAAATGCATGTGCAATAGTTCTAATGGCCTAAAAGTTGAAACAATATTTTTAGATTTGAATGAGACTCTTGTTTATTTATCCAGTTGGCATGCATCACAAATTCTATCCTTTTCAAAATTTAATTTGGATAAGTCGGTAATCAATTCTTTTTTAATAAGTTTTGAAAGTGAATGCATGCTAATATGTGTAAGCCTGCGATGCCAAAGCCAATTAGTCTCATTAATTTGGACATTCAAGACTACTAGGCATTGCATGTTTATCTTAGAAAGATCATTCAAATCTACCATATAAATATTACCATGTCTATGCCCAATAAATTTAATATCTTCTTCATTGGGACTAGTTACTATGCATAATAAAGATTCAAAAATAATTTTGTATCCTTTATCACAGAATTGACTAATACTCAATAGATTATGTTTCAAACCATCTACTAACAAAATATTTTCAATATACTTGGAGGGAGTGATACCAATGTTACCTATACCGATGATCTTTCCTTTGCTATTGTCTCCAAAGGTGACCATCCCACCATCTTTTGCATCAAGTATGATGAATTAAAATTCATTACCGGTCATATATCTTGAGCATCCACTATCAAGATACCATTTTCGATTTGTTCTTTGGGATGCAAGATACACCTGTATGTAGAAATCAAATTTTTACTTTAGGTACCCAAGCTTTCTTGGATCCTTTTTGGTTAGTTACAGTGGTTCCTTTCAGAATCCATATTTTCTTCATATTAGAATTTTCAGATTTGTTAGAGAAACAAGTATAGTATTTGTGTCCTACTCTACCACATTTAAAGCAAGTAGTATTTGAAAACTTGTTGCTTGATGAGTTCGCATAGATGTTTCTCAAGAATTTTTATTTCTTTAAAGGGTTGTAGCCAAGACCGACTTTATCATAAATGACCTTTTAACTATTAAGTATCATTTGAAGTTTAGTTAAATTAAGAGTAAATTTTTCTACTATAGATTTTAACTTAGCAATTTTATTTTTTAAGTTTAGGTTTTCTTGTGTCAAGATCAATTTTTTATTTAAAATTATTTCATTTTCTTTTAGTAAAGATTAATTTTTTGATTTTAATTCTTTGTTCTTTACTCCTAACTTCTTTAAATCATCAACTAGATCATAAAAAGCTTCTTGAAGTTCTTCGAAAGTAAAGTCATCAGGAGTTTCAGCGTTTACCTCATTTTTATATACCATAAGGCACAAGTTGGCTTGCTCATGTGAATTTTCTTCTTCGGAGCTTGACTCATCACTATCACTCCAAGTAGCCATTATAGCCTTTTTCTTGAACTTCTTGGGGTCCTTCTTAAGTTGTGGACATTCAGATCTGAAGTGCCCTAACTTCTTACATTCATAACAAATAAGGAGTTGCTCCTTATCCTTCTCTTTACTATGTTCTCCTTTTGTAGGTGATCTCTTCCTCATTCTTTGTTTTCTTTTCTTCAAAAATTTTTTAAACTTATTAGTAATGAGGGCCATTTCTTCATCCTGCTCTTTATTTTTCGTATCATCGGATTTCTCATCAAGTTGAGTAGTAGATTTGAGGGTGATTGTCCTCTTTTTTTTGACATCTTCTTTTTCATGTTGTTTCATGCTTAGCTCATGTGTCATTAACGATCCTAGAAACTCCTCCAAGGATAAGATATTCAGATCTTTGTCTTCTTGGATTGCGGTCATTTTGGCCTCCCAAGTCCTTGATAAAGATCTAAGAATCTTTTTCACGAGATCACTGTTAGAATAAGACTTACCAAAACTTTTTAGACTATTAATAATATCAATAAAATGAGTAAACATTTCAGTTATTGATTCATCATGCTCTATTTTAAAGAATTCATATTTATGCACAAGCATGTTAATTTTTGATTCCTTCACTTGATTAGTTCCTTCATGAGTTACTTTTAATCTATCCCATATTTTTTTAGCTGACATGCATATTGAAATATGATTGAATTCATTAGTATCTAAAGCATAATATAAAATATTCATAACTTTTGCGTTAAGTTGAGCCATTTTCTTGTCAACCTCAACCCATTCTTTTTCGGATTTGGTTGATTCCACACCATCAATTATTTTAGTGAATGTGTGTGGTCCATTTACTATGATACTTCACATATCATAGTCAAGTGCTTGAATAAAAATTTTCATCCGAGTTTTTCAATAGGTATAATTTGATCCATTGAAAAGTGAAGGTCGGTTTGTAGACTGCCCCTCGGCTAGTGAAGCACCAACTTGAGTTGCCATAGATCTTTAGCTCCTTGATGGTTAAATCAAAGTAGAACTAGAGCACCGAACTCTGATACCACTTGTTGCCCAGCTATGCAACCCAAGAGGGAGAGGTGAATTGGGTTTTTAAAAATTTAAAATTAATCTAGAACCACAAGGATTAAGTAATCAAAGGCAAGTTAGTTGAAGTGAGTGATTTAAGCAAAATGAAGATATTAGATGCAAGAGTGCAAAAAGAAAAAAAAAGATAAAAAATAAGTAAGCACACCACAAACAATCAAAATTTATAGTGATTCGGTGCTAACTTTGCACCTACATCCACTCTCCAAGCTCCTACTTGAGAATTCAAATCTACTAAATCGTGTTCAACAAGAATACAACGTCAGTACCTCCGACTCTAGCTATTTCAAACTAGAACACTTATTTTTCAGATACAAGCTAATCCAATACAATCTGATTCAAGGTTTGGATTAACCTTTCCATATTTTGGAATCCTTTCAAAACTAAAGATCAACTCAAAAATAGAGTATAACAGTTAATCACATAGAAATATAAATGTAGCTCTTTTAATGAGCAAATAAAACTTTAAATGCACTTTACACAATAAGAAGAAAGTTTTTCTGATTTTTCTCAAGGTGGTTGAAGACTTGAATGAGCTCTTGAGGAGTTGGTGAACTTGAAATGAAAGCTTCTTTAACTTCAAGAGGGCTTCTAGCTTAGGGCTGAAATGAATGCTTGAAAATCCTCTTCAAAACCTTCTTTATTCTCTCCTTTAAGTGCCTTTTATAGCTTCAAATGATGGTGGAGAGTGATCTGGATAGTTTTAGAGCCATTGGAGATCATTAAATGAGCATTAAATGCACCAAAACGAGCTAAAAAACTAGCAATTACAGAGTTTTTCTATCGCAGGGATCGACTCATAGGGTTGACTCATACACATGAGTCGACTCATGAGATCGACTTCTGTGGTACAGAATAGAAAATGATTATTCTGTAATTTTGGCATGCACAGCAACAGAGATCGACTCATAGAGTCGACTCATACACAGGGATCGACTCATGGGATTGACTCAATTAGGTGTGCCAGCCAAAAAACAGCATACTGTTCAGCCCCATTTGACATGAGTCGACTCATGGGGTCGATTCAATTTTATAAACATGATTTTCTTTCAAAATACACATCCCAAAATATTGAAATTGCCTCCAATAGATCACAAATCTTCTGTTCTTGCTTTTGAGGCTTTCGAGTTAGGACTTGATAAAATTATGATTTTGCCCCTAAAAAATAATAAATCTTTTTTCAAGTCAAAATCATTAGTAATCTCCTCAAATGCTTTGTAATCATCAAAATCAATTCAAGGAGTAATAGACGCTCAATCCGAATTCATAAACACTAATATTTTCCACTCGCATATGATGGGCTCGACTTTATCCCCACATATATATGTATCACTCTCTACATTACTCATATATCCATATATTCATACTGGCAAATAGATCGTGCAACCAATAAGCATATTTGAGCCTTTAAAGTTATTCACTTGTTAGGGATAAATAGCAGCTTGAACTCTAAACAAAAAATATCTTGCTGTATCCCAGACTTCTTTTGTTACATTGATCTCAGCATCTCTAATCCCTCAAAATAAATTTTAGTATATATAAGAGCATGCTAGACCATGGACACTACTTATGTTCACAATTATATCTCAGACTTTTATAATTGACATAATTGGTCGATCGGTGAATATAAGTAAGGATGTGGATCAAATAATCTTTCTTTTCAACTTGAATCCCTCAATTTCAATTCAATAGCTTTCTCAGATATGCTTCGTTAGACCGTATTATCATGGTCACTGATTGCATACTAAACTAGCTTCTACTAAATTGAAAAATCAAAAAATAATTAAAAGTCCTAAGGGTACTATTAGTGGTTATATAAACCTCAAGGATCTCACACGGTGAAGAAGCAGTGATTCATTCTCTCATTAATTCTTTTAGTCATCTTAGCACATGTGGTATGAATCACATACTACAGTATCAATTCTCTTTCTTAAAGGAGCGTATATCTTATAGTATCGAAGATATCATACAAACTTGAGTTCAGATATACCATAGTGCCTAACCTGAGTCTTTCAAATGTCCTTTCTTCCTTAACAATTAAGAACTCATGTATGATTTCTAAACAGACTAAATAGATGATGGAAACATCTACCTTGATTACAATATTATTATTATTTTTAAAAGTATTTAAGTAACCTCATCTTGACTTTTTTGTCAAGGCGACAATTATTTTAAGCTCAAATTTTAATTTAGGATTCATATTAGCTTAAAACTGTCTCATCTCTACATGTTTTAAAATAAATGTTAGAGATGATTGCTTGTGTAAGAAGGTCAATCTCAGTCTGTTGACATATTTTTCTAATACGTACCTAGCACATGATTATTATATTTATATACTTTTCTTATCGAATATGGAACTTATCTATAGTAATCTCGGATATCTTTTTAAACAAACATCATCCATTAAATAATAATAAGAAGATATAAACAGAGTCATATGAATAAATCATACTTTGCAAAATACATTATATCTTTCTTAATCCAAGAGATTTTACATGCTCAACAAATACATCTCTAGCAATTGGTTTGATGAGCAAATTTGCTATCATTTGACGTATCGGAATGTATTGCAAAGTCATCTCTTTCTATGCTATAATGTCTCTCACAAAGTTGTCTTGATATTAATATGTTTAGTTTTGCTGTAATACTTGGGGTCCTTCATAAAGGAGATAGTTGTTTGAATATCACAATGTATAGTCTTCGGACTCCCATTATCACTCAAGAATCTCAAATATTTAAGAAATCTTTTCAACCAGATGGCTTCCTACACTGTTGCTGAACAAGTCATAAATTCAGCTTCTATTCTGGATAATGCTATACAGGTTTGCTTCTTGCTACTCTAAGAGATGGCACCATTATTGAGCAAGAATCATAACCTCAAGTGGATTTACGCTCAGCTGGATCTCCACCCTAATCAGCATTTGTAAATCCCTTTAAACATAAGTCATTTTTCAGATAGCAAAGAAAATAATTCAGTGCTTTTCAAATATCTCAAGATCCTCTTGATAGCCTTCCAATGATTTGGTCTTAGATTAGACTGATATCGGCTGACTAAACTCACTGCATAATATATATCAGGCCTTGTACACATCATATTATACATAAGGCTCTCAACTGCACTAGAATATGGTACTTTGATCATTCGATCTCTTTTTTCTGGAGTCTTTAGACACATCTTGAGACTTAAGCTTTCGTCTTTTATTACAGGAGTACCAATTGGATTATAATTTTCTATATGAAAATGCTCAAGAAATTTTTTTATATACATTTCTTGTGATAAAGCCACAAGATTTCTTGAACGATCTCCATGAATTTTTACACCAAGTATATAGCTTACTTCATCCATGTCCTTCATTTCAAAATTTAAAAACAACAATCCTTTTGTAGCCATGACATATTCCTTGTCATTTCGAGCTAGTAAAATATCATCTACATAGAGTGATAATCTTATAAATTTTTCTTATGAACGTTTGACGTAGACACAGTGGTCTTTATCTATCATGATAAAATTATATGATATTATTACTTGATGAAATCTTAAATTTTACTGTCTAGATGCTTGCTTTAGATCATATATTGATTTTTTGAGCTTACATATCTTTTACTCTTGACCTTTAGCAATAAAACCTACAGATTGTTTCATGTAAATTTTTTCTTCTAATTCTCTATTGAAAAGTACCGTTTTAACATCCATTTGATGCAATTCTAAATCCAATTATGCCATTATGGCTAGGATAAGGCAAATAGAGGCAAACCTTACTACTAGCGAAAAAGTTTCCTCAAAGTCAATACCTTTCTGTTGGATATATCCTTTTGCAACTAGTCGGATTTTATATCTCTCACTTGATCTATCTATCTTTCGTTTAATCTTAAGAATCCATTTGTTCCCAATGACCTTACATCCAGTAGGTAGATCAACCAATTTTCAGATTTGATTCTATTTCATTGACTCCATTTTTTCTTCCATGCTCTTTTTCTACTCTTCTTTTGTAGAGCATGATAGAGCTTTTTCACTTATAGTTTTAAGTTTTTCCTCATCTTGTGTAGTAACCATCAAGATTTCTCCTTCAATCTCAAATCGACGATGAAAAATATTTTTTCTATTACTTTTACATAATTATAATTTTTATGAAGGAGACTTATCAGGCAACTTCTCACTCGCACTCGACTCAAGATGTTGAGGCAGTTCCTTATGCACCTTAACTGTTTGAGAGTTAGTATTATCTGAATCCTCTAACTCATATAAAAGAATATTCTCATCAACTTCACCCTTGCTAGAAAATTTATTCTCTAAGAAAGTGATATCTCATGATTCGATTTCAATTAAACCTCCATTAGCATGCTCACCAATGAACACATATCCTTTGAAATATTCTGGGTATCTAATGAAAATACATTTCTTTCCTCTGGGACCCAACTTTTCATATTTATGAGAAAAATAATGAATATAAGTTGCTAATCCCCATAGTCTCAAATAGTTTAAATTCAATTTTCGATTTGTCTATAACTCATAGAGAGTAGAAGTAACTAATTTTATGGGCACTCGGTTAAGTATATAGATCATAGTTAATAAAGCATCTCTCCAGTAGGAGATTGATAAGTTAGCTTACACCATCATAGATCTAACTATTTCTAAAAGAGTTCTATTCTTTCTCTCAGCAACATCATTTTATTATGATGTTCCAAAAATAATTAATTGTCTAGTGATCCCTTTTTCATTACAAAATTCTTTAAACTATTTGGATAGATATTTATGTCTCGATTTGTCCTTAAGGTTTTCACTTTTTTTTTCTAATTGATTCTCAACCTCGATCATATATTTTTTTGAAATAATCTAATACCTCAGATTTGTGAGAAATTAGATACACATGACCATATCGCGTAAAATCATCTATGAATGTAATGAAATATGAGGCTCCATGCCTCGCCCTCACACTCATTGGACCACAAATGTCAGAGTGGATCAATTGTAATGAAAGTTCTGCTCTAATAGCTTTATTGAATGGTTTTGTTATTATTTTTTCTACCAGACAATGCTTACATGTGGGCAGATTAATTTTTCTGAGTGAGTCCAACAAACCCTTTCTAGCCAATCTATTCATTCTATCTTGCCCTATATGTCCTAATCTAGCATACTATATATTCTCATCCACATTTGAATCATTTGAATGAGCAATTAAAGAAAAATAATATTCATCATAATTATACATAAAATATTCAACATCTAGTAGAATAAAATTATTGGATACATAACCAGTACCATAAAACACAATAGGATAATAAATTGCAACACAACCATTATAGAAGTTCAAGCTAAATCCTAAATTTAGAAGAACAACTACAAATATCAAATTTCATTGGATCTCAAGTGCATAAAGAACATCATGCAGAAGTAAGGTTTAGCCACTACGAAGGTTTAAGTTATATGTTCTGATCCCTTTAACTTCAATTCTGACATTGTTCCCTACATATATTCATCTCATTTTTGTAGAAATCTGACAAAACTTCACATATGCACTTATGTCTTTAGCTATATAGTCTATGGATTCTGAGTCTATAATCTACAAAGGATAAGATTCGATGAGTAATACAGTGCTAAAAATATATGTATAATTAAAAGAAGCAGTGTTAAATGCTATTTTTTTTTTCTTGAAGTATTTACGAGCAAAATGATTCTTTTTGCCACAGTTGTAGCATTTCATTTTTACTTTGTCCTTCTTCTTGCCAAAGCATCTTCTCTTTTTGAACCACTTCTTTTTGTTCTTCTTGGGTCCAAATCCAGTTCTCTTTTCCTTTTCATTCTTTTTGTATTTCTTCTTGTTATATTTAGAGCTCGAAGCTCCTCCAAAATTGGTTGCAGCAACATATGCTTGTTCAGAAGTTTGAACAGCTCCAAGTCGTTCATCTTCCAATTCAACATAGTGAGCAACATCATCAAAGGTCTTGATACTATCATTATGAGTCGAATCGAACTTTATATGCTTCCAACCATCAGAGAAAGATCGAATTACAGTCTGAACTTGCTGTTTCTCTGTGGGATAGTATCCTACTGATTTTAGCTATCTAATCATGTTCGATATCTCTCTCAAATATTGTTTGATAGTATGATTAGGATATTTTTTTATATGTGTTAAACTTAATAGCTAGCTATCTCAGTTTGGTGATATTAGTGCCCCCAAACATTCTCTTTAGGACAATCCATATTTTATAAGTAATAGAATACTGTTGATATTAAGGGACAAAATTATTATCCACTGAGCTAATCAGAATACCACACGCAGTAGAATCTTTCTTTTTTATGTTTGATAAGCTTTCATGTCCCTCCTATATTGGATAGTATTTTCTTGCTCAGGTTTCACCATCACATGGTTGATAGCCTTTAGTGTTTCTTATTCTTCCAGAACATATTGGATCTTAAGGTGCCAAATACCATAATTATCTTCATTCAACTTGTCACCTTTGTTTAAGTCAGTAATAATATTTTTTAAAGCCATTCTTAGCACTACAGAGAAATACAATTCAAATCAATGTCCAGTACAACACACATATATTTTGCTACTCATGATAATTAAATTAATGATAATTTAACAAAAAGGCATAAAATCAAAAATTCATAATGTTCTTAAGCATCATCCATTATCTTAATATCCAATTATCATATATTTAACTTCATAGTGCAAAATATCCATTTGATGCAAAATTTTACAAACAAACAACCATACATATAATATATCACAGAGTTTTAGCATAACAAAAAACAATCATGCATAATAGGAGACAAATATTCATTAGGTCCTATACAGGTACAATATCTACAATCATGATGAATAATACTCATTTAATCCTCTTCTTTATGCTTAATTGACTTAAGCACTTTATCCCTAATCCTATCTCCCACTCCTCGTGCCAGTAGACTACTATTGATCCTATCAAAAATAGCATGGCCATAAGATCAGAGCCTATCATCCATAGAAAACATAAAAGTATGCTTCACTGCACTTGCCAAACGACGATCCCATTCGTTTTTAAGCAACAATTTTAAATCTTTATGTCTTGTTTATTTCAATATTTTTTCAAAAGTATTTTATACTTCCAAACCATTCTTGTGGTAGAGTTTCTGTAAGCACATTCACTTTTATCTTTTGATATTCTTTATCAATATTCAATATCCATTTGTATCCATTGTTCAGATGGATAATGTGCTCAATCAGATCAAAATCTGAATCCACCTCCTCCTTTTTATACATGCAAATCAACTTATATTCAAACTTCCTAATTACATGAGGTGTTTTAAGAACTCTTTTGGTTCTCCTTACGTGTGCCATCTGTACAAAACAAATTCGTACGCACATCAAAGAACTATTGGTAAAAAATACCATATTTAAAATCTAAGTATTTGCACCACCAGCTATCTTTCTCAGTGCTTCTGCTTTCTGCCATAGAGGTTTTCGATTAAGAATGATCAAAATCAGACATGATAGAAGGTGGGTGACTCAATGCTCCCATTTCCATTCTTGCCTAGTCAGCTCCTATCATCTCCCTGGAACAGATCCAGTGGAGATAGGGTGGGGCTTGTAGCTCAGAGGATTAGAGCACGTGGCTACGAACCACGGTGTCAGATGTTCGAATCCCTCCTCATCCACAACCTTTCAAAAAGAGAAGGACTTTTTTTTTACTTCTGAAAGTAGAAAAATCATGATTGGAATAGCGGACGCAAAGCTATTGAACTTATAGAGAATGTAAATATATAAAAGAATTTTTAGTAAATATTTGGACATACGAAGCATATAACTAAATTATTATTATTATTATTATTATTATTTAAATTAAAATTATATTTTATTTTTTATTTTATCTTATGGCTTGTGCTCGCGTGCGGATGCACAACATTAGGCATCGGTGCATGCCATATGGATGTGCCGTTTCCAAGCATGGATGCATGCCCCTTTTACTGTGCCATCAACCCACTAGGACATTAAATTATTTTATTTTATTTTATCTATGGGAAGAGCCCATCACAGTGACTTGCCACTAGAGCCCTTGCACATCATCGATGCATTGTACTACAACACAAGCTTGACGTATCTGAGGCCACGATCACATACGACTGCAAACGCAATGCATTCGAAGAGCTTTTTATTATTATTATTTTTTTATTTTTTTATCTGAACCCACTGTCATGCATGACAGATTCAAGGCGCTTGTGGAAAAAATTCTGACACATAGCCAAGGGAGAAAAACAACTTTCTTGAGAGTGGGTTGTACGCAGAAGTAGAAATTTTGGTCAACTCGTATAGTCAACTATTACAACAGTGATGTGCAGGACCATCCGTGTGGGTTAACGCAATCACATGATGCACGTGGTCGTCTTCTTCCTTTCATTTATTTTAGATTTGTTTAGATCTAATTTTTAAACTTCTGTATTTCTTACTATACTTAACTAAAATTTACAAATAAGATATCGTTTTGAAGCTTATAAAAAACTCTACAAATACATATAAATCTTATTATCTAAAACCTACTCTATAGAAAAAATAATGACAATCAATTTTTGGATCATGTAAATAGGATTCTATTTTTCTCTTTGCATACTCAATATCATAATTTCAAAATTTTCAGAATTATTTCATGCTATATGGTGTACATGTATGTGAAAAAGTATATCACGAAACAGCATATACACAAAGTTGCCATTATTGAGTGATCAAACTCCTATATGACAAAAATACAAAAAATAAACTTCTAAAAAATTCTAACTATAGCATAATCAGTGACTAAATCAGCCAGAAAACAATAATTCATAGCTCTGATACCATTTGAAAACAAAATTTAACTAAAATTTATAATAACTATGCACTTACAAGTACTTTTCAAGAAAATATCCCGAGAATTGATGTTGGATTACCGGCTGCTAGTCTAGAGTATAATTATGGAAGGAAAATACACCCTGATTCACAACCTAAATGCTTTTATATGAATAAGTGTAGAAAAGGTAATAAAGAGTCTAGAGCAAAAGGAGAATGAAGTTCTCTTCTCTCTTTTTAACCACCATGAAAAAACTTCTCGAATGGATGATGTTCTCATATTCATAAAACTAAAAGATAGTTTCTCTTTTTTGGTGGTAGACCAACTCCCTCACAATTTAAATTCAAACGGATCGGGTTGACCCATCATGGGCGCTCAACCAGAATCCATAAACACCAACATATACAATTGATTAAATGGTGCTAGAAAATTCCTCTCACCATCCTTGCAAAAATCAAAAAAATTATAATAAACGATACAACTTATGAGAGGACTCACAACACAAGCAGTCACACTCTGAAGACAAATCTCTAATACTGCTGGTCTCTTATATATCTTCTGTGACATACATGTTGGGCCCTTCATGTTGCATAATTATAAGTGATGCAGTACAATCACTTTGATTTGGATGGTATAACCCCTTGCCATTTAATATAAGAGATGGGAATTTGATTCTCAAACTCTCAATTTCCATCCCCATTACTCAACACCTTGAATCAATGAGCAATGGACTTGGCCTATCAGGGAATTCGGCCAGGGTAGGATCAAAATTGTTCTTCAATTTCAAAAAAAGAAAAGCAAAATAAGAAAATAAAAATGTTGTTGCCCGTAAAGTCAAATAGGATTAAAACTCTTCCTCAATTACACTTGCAGCATATGGTGCATGTTGCTACAAGGCTCCGAAGAAGAATTGGTGAAGTTGGTTTTGAACCGAACTGGAGTGCTGCTAAAGATCAAGTCGATGTAGACCATGAATGATCCTGCAAAAATCTCAAAGTCGATGGATACCTTTCAGTTTAGGATCCTTCGATGTTTAAGTCAGTCGGGATCCTGAGAATAAATAATGAAAAATAGAGAATTTGTAAGGCAAAAAAAATGAATTTAGATGGAAAGAGTAAGGACTCTATTCCCTTTAGTAAGGGAACTGAAATAAATTCAGTAGAATCTCTACTTTATGAGTTTAGATTTTTCTTTCAGAGAGTATCCTGTCCTTCCTTGTATAGAGGGGGCTTGCTCAGGCCATAGGCCATTAGGAGAGTTTACTAGGCTGTTAAGGATCTATTGGTCGTTAGTTTGTTATAACAGAATGGCCAGTTGTATGAAGATTGTGGGTTGTTCACCAATATAGATAGTATCTATTGCATAATTGGAAGACAGCTGTAGCAGTGGACAGTAACTAATTTGGTATGTTTGATTATAGATGATATCGATTCAAGATCGATATCCTGAATGCAGATCGGTATCAGGCTAAACTAGCCACAATATTTTATCGAGAATCAGCATAGATGAGTTCAGATCAGTACATAATTAGGCTAAGGGCCAAATCAGATCGGTAGTCTACTGACTTGATCCAGAAGTTGACTTTACTCAATATAATTCTTAGATCATCCTTTTTGATATTGTGGCATGGCCAAAAGTCAGTTAGTAGCACCAATAGTGCACAACTGGTTCAATATAAGATAACAAAAGTGTAACAATTTAGGATCTTATTCAAACAGAGTAGTCGGAAGATATTATATTGGATTTTTTGATTCTGTATAAATATCTAAAATTTTTTTAATAAATAATTAATATGAAACTAAAAATACAACTGAACGGATCTTCAACAAAGGACATCACAGATTGCATCCAAATTAGTGCTCAGTTTGCATCTTATTTCTACTCATGTTTATACCTGCAACATGATCATTGGAGCAACCATTGTTGTTGCAGAAAACATCCAAATTGTACTACTTATAAAGCATTTGGATTCTCCAAGCAGAGTTAGCTTGCCAAGTATTAGTTACTCCTGACACACGGTCTTCATCCATTTCATGCTATGAGAAAGATGTGCTCAACTTTTCTCACGACTAAATCCATCAATATATGTCTAATAATAATAAAATCTTAGAGTTATGCAATAACTATTTTATATAAGAGAATAAAAATTAGGCCTACCCACAACTTATGTCTTCCAAAATCATGGGTGATGACCTTAACTTTTATAACAGAAGCATATGGAAATATTATTAGTACAAATGCAGCTAAACTTCTCCAGGTATCCCCACAATGCGTCATTAATTAACCAACAATGGACCCACATGCCAAAGACAAGGTGTAGGATTGGCGTGACCAAGCTTAGAAAGGAAAGATTATTATTTGTGAATCTGAACGAAATGGAATGGAGTGAAACAGGCGGCAGGACATATGTTTCTGTCCACCCTAGGATTCAAACATCCACACCGGCACAGAAACCCATTAGACCAGAACCCTTGCAACCCTCTAAGCCTCATTCCTTCTATATATATATATTATTCTCACATTCAGGCTTATACGTGCCCCCGAGGCAAAGCACATTTCTTTACCTTAAAAACAAAAGAAATCCGGCATCCGTCTTGGCGAGTTGGAAGTTATCTTCTTCATCTCCAAATGGAGGTCAGTTCTCCTTCAATCTCCCCAGCGCAATAATGTTGCATGATCTCTCAGGCACTTTTGCTGTGGCCTGCTTCTTCAAACTCTTCATATAATTTCATTAATCCTACATAAAGAAGAGATTAGAATAGCGGTAGCCGATGGGAGGTCATTATCTCCTCCAGTGGTGCTCGTCCCTGCCATAAATCACAAAGATATAAATGCAAGTCTTGGGTGAAGAATTGGATTTATGAGATTCTTTATAGAGGTTGTGCAGGAGAAGAAGGCAGGTCTTTTATATATATATAGAGAGAGAGAGAAGGGGGTTAAAATCAGATCGATCAAATTTGGATTAAGATCTGATCAGATTAAAACTCTATACTATGGGTCCTACATCAATAATCTAAGCTATTGGATATGGTTTATTATTTCAAAATTATTTATACATAAAAAATTATATAATTTAGAGATTCCTAGTTTATGCATTAGTAGTTAAAAATTGAACAGTCTAAATAAAATTGAATTAGATATATTTTTTAATCATTTGATACATAAGATAGGATCTTTAAATCATATGATTTTTTATATATAAGCAGTTTTGAGGTAATGGATCACATCTAACAGTTTGAATCGTGTGTGTATTAATGAGATGATATTTTTGTAATAAAAATATATATGAGTTATGTATATGGCTGTACAATCTATATGCCCAAAAAAAATCTTCCTAAATTGATAAATTTTATTGACCAAAGAGGTGACCTATAAAGATAGGAAATACTAGTTGGGTCGGCTACGTGAATCCCTTCTCTATGCAGCTATTTCAGAGGGGAAGATGTCCCCTTTATGCAGAAAGAGCAAGGAAAAGAATAAAGAAACGATAATCTCAAATATAAACTGAAACTCTGACAAGAAGCAAAAAGAAATCTGACAAAATATGATCATGGTTAGAATTTAATGTCAGCTATTCGTGTGACACAGTATAAGAAGGGGGATGATAGCAAAATGACTGCAAGATGAGTGATGGCATTTCCCTGAATGGATTTAAAAAAGCATCAAATGGGTAAAGAGAAACCTACCAGAGTTTCCCATGAACAAAAGCACCCCTTCTATTATATAACTCGAACCATTCATTATCTAATACCAATTAAATCTCCCTCTAAAATCCCTGAAAGTCTGGGGCCTGGTTTGTTGGGCCGATTTAAGTGCATGGGCTTTTACGGGTTGCAGTTCTTTGGGCCGGATCTAGAATTTTTGGTTACTTTGAGCTCCGCTACTTTTTCCTTTTTGATTGTTTCTTCCTCTCTTTTTCTTTGTTTCTTATTTCATCCTTTGTTTATGTTTCAACCCGTTGTTTATGTCTTCATTTCTAAATCATTTTGTCGAACATGTGAGATGTAATACTGCCAATTGCTCGAATGGTTCTTAGATTAAGTTTAATCCACCTTTGGGTAAAAATGGCTAACAATTCTTTGCAACTTGCCTAAGTCTAGTTAAAAAAAAAATATTGGCAAATCCATAAATAAACATTGAGTTTGTCATATGTTGGTCGTGTAATACGTTAATCTGCCATCAGTGTTTGACCATGCATAATATGCGAATCCATGTGATTTATGAAGGGGGTGATATAATAATGCAGTTCTCTTTTTTATGCATCTAACATTCACTAGCCTTTTATAATCAATTTGTTATATTATGTAGTATAGATAAGGCTAGATTCAAGTTCAAAATGCTTGACCAAAATTTTTATTTTTTCAAAGAAAATACCAAAATTTTCAATTGTAATGTGGATCTAGCAAGCTTAACTTGAAACAATAATCGAAGTTGACGAAAGCACAGCTTTGGACCACAAATTATCACTTACTACGAAAAAAAATTATGAATCATAAGTAAATATTGAATTGTCAAGTTTTATCAAACCATTCATCTTCTTATTCAAGGAGATGAAGAAATGCATGGACATTTTATTATCCATCTTGATGCACTAATTTCCTCGGTTGCATGTCGGATCTCCTCCTATCAAGGCCAACATCCAAGCACAAGCTACTACTATTTGTGGACAGCTTGGATGATAGATGCACCTTGGAGAATGACATTATCTTCCACTTAGCTCAGTCTAAATGATCCCAACTTTTGCCAACTCATGTGCTATGTTAGCATGGAAGCACAGGATAATGCAACATAACTTTATAAATGGATCCAAGATTTTCCTCCTTTTGTTGGTGGAAACTCCTATTCTAGGTTCATTTTTTTCTTCATCTTATGTGGTCCTTGTGCTTTCTCAGGTAGGTTTTCATCTATTGGTGATGGTGTTTGAACTCATGTGGTCCTTGAAAGGGAGTGCACATGGGTTGGGCCTGGCCTGGCCTAAGTACTCATACAAACACTTCTTGTTCAGCATAGAATCAAGCTTCATTACATCTAAATCTGTCATACAGCTCAAAGACCAATTAGGAACTCTGTTTATTGCCTAACATAGCCAATGGGAACCTTGATCTGTATTATTTTTGGCATCGAGCATGTCGTAGATATATTAAAATTGGGTCTCTCTCATAGAAAGTTTAAGCAGAGAGAATAATTTAATCGGAAGCGATTAGCATAGCCTTAATTTGTCAATCTAAGACAGGGATGGCAGGGTTGTCATTGAGTCAAGAAAGTGTGCTTAAAAGTCCAAGAGAAATGGGAGTGAAAGACTAGGGAGGTTTTCATGGAAGCTGCAAAAAGTGATTCAAGGGCATTTTGGACTTCAAAATGCTGACTCTGTAAAGCTTAATTAATGCAGTTGATCCTATCAGGATGGAATGGGATGTATTATTTAATGTATGTTGTATTTATCATTTGGCATTTAGCTTTAGCTCAAAAGATCAATTTTTTTTTTTTTTCAAAAAAAAACTTGGTTACCTTTGTCAAAAGAAATTCAACCGTTCATGCAGTGCCTTGCAAAACACCCTTTAAGAAAATAAATATCTGTTCAATCAAGTGGTTGGATGGTCATAAGAAGCTCTTTTGTGGCCGTTCTCTCTCATATCATCTTCTTAATCATCCTTTTATATTTTTATTTTGATAATTTCTATATCTTTTCTATATATTCTTTTTCTAATAGATTTGGGAGTAGTCTCTCACTTCCTCCATTTTGCCTCAAAAAATATATTTTTTCTTTTTAATTTCATATAAGAAGCGAAGTTTTCTTAGTGTAGATTGAGCTGTTAATGCCTGACCATATGCAAACATAAATTATCAAAAGACCTAGCACATAGTTTTTTTTTTATTTTTACAACAATTTTCTAATGAGTAACACATTGTTTTTTTTTTATATTTTTGCAACAATTTTCTAATGAGTAATACTATATAGGCATCATTAGCTGTAATGGAAATATATAATTCAGTAACATTCTCCCATGAATTAAGCTACGAGACTAATCGCGCATTTCAGCAAAAAGTCAAAGTGATTGAGAACTTCCAACCTGTGATTATCAGAGAAAAGAACATTTGTTGATGAAAAGAAAAGAGATGTGTGGAAAGAATTGTAATGGGACCATCCAAGTTTGACTTCGGTGCTTCATAGAGCTTGGTGCTGCATTATTTAATTGCACATATGAACACTTTACTGATTTTAAGGATGGATAAAGTGATATAGGATGAATAATGGCAATTAGAGTGGAACAAGGACTAGTCGGTCTTAAATTAGCTCTATCCTAAGGTTTGATTTTTTTAATACTTACTAATATGCACATATTAAAGTAGTTCTTGCCCTAATTCTAGGCATATGTCCAACTACATTATTATTGTTCATTTGGAGGCATGATGGTGTCTTTGACTTTTGAGAGGAAGCGATTTCTTACCTAATCTCGACTGCAAGAATTTTGAGTCACTTTAGGTCCACATCACTGTCCAATTGTGATGCTTGGGCTACTAATTTGATTTATTCATAGGCCCTTGTTGGAGTGGCGAGGCATAAGCTTTTTAAAAGAAAGAAAACCTTGGTGGTGCTTGGAATGGAAGAGCAATCTGTGACTACTTATTTCTTTGGATAAATTGCACTTAAAGAGAGTTGGATTGCTTTAGATAGTAGTGACTGAGGTGAGGAAGATAAAGTAATACAATCTGAGGTTTATTTCAATGTAAATTAATCTTGAACTGCATTCTTAGTTCAACTAAGCCTAGTTAATGAGACCATCTCTTCTTGTTTTCATAAATCTTGAAACTAGGATTTCGTCAAGTTAAATATTTCATCAAACTACTATAAATAGATTGCACCAAGAAAAAAAAAACTACAACAAATAGATACTGTTAAATTGGTTCATCTTTAAAAACTTTCATCCAGAGAGCTGGTGAGAGAATTCATGCGAATATAATGAGAAAAAACAGAAAAAAAGTATCTGCTTGATGAGCAAAGCATTAGGCTATAGAAGAATATACAAAAGAAAATATCATTTGTAACAAAAAAGTGAATATGATCAGAGTTTATCACTTTTCAGAGCTTTTTAATTACAACAATCAACCATTAGTATAAGATGGGAGAATCAACAGCAACACACAATGCTCGAAAAATTATCAATTATCGCATTATGAAGTGAAACCTTGAGAGAGCTTGAGAGTTTGTTTCTAAGAGTTCATTGTATGCTGGATTACATCCTTTTCTTTGGGTCTCATTTTCCTCACCACAGTGGGCAAATTATTGTTCCAATAAGAGTGCCCACAGCAGCACAGTGGAAAAGGGAAACAAAATGGAGTGAGAAAAGGAGGTAGAGCAGAGAACAGCAACATCAGTAGGGACAAGCTCTGGCAACATAAAATTGTCGTTGGGACCTAAACATAAGGGTGTGTGCTCTAGTGCTTGCGCAGTGGAGCCAGTGAGGTGCAGGATCTTCTGGCAATTTGTTAGCTGGAAGCATTACAAACCTTGTTCCAACTTGTATAAGGCCCAAACTTTGAGCTATGATATTGCTCTAGATTTTGAGAAAAATGGCTTTTTGCCCCTTCTTGGAGAAGAAAGGTTTTCAAGAATGTTAAATTGATTATCATGGATTTAAGTAGTTTTATCTCTTTATTTTGTTTTCTTTTTAATGATGCTCTCAAATCTTATCTTCTGAAATTCCCTTTTCTGTTCTTTTTTTTTTTTAAACTAAATGACCTAAGAAAGAGATAAAAAAGAAAATTAAAAGAAAACGATGGCTCATTAATCCCATTAGTTTGCTTGTGCTCTCAAGGACAACAACTTCTTTTGCAAGCGTACATTATTTAAAAGAGATAAACCAAGCTTACATTTTTGAAAACACTACCAACACAACCAATCTTAATCCTGTGTGATTGAGTTTCTTCATGCTCCTGAGCATTGCAAATGTTGCACTTTGAATTGCAATTTATCTAACTTATAAGTATGTGTTTCATGTTTTTACTCTTTTTTTTTTTCCGGGGACTCTTTCCAAGTTTAGATGACATAGTTTAGAATATAATACTACTGATGTAGGTGTCCCTATTACTCAAAACCAGCATCTTGTTGTAATCTAACTGCCTTTTTTTTTTTTTCATGAAAAAGTTATTTCTTTTATTATTCTCCTCAAATGCTAGCTCAGCTTGTAGTTGTCCATCTCTCTCTCAAAGAAGTTTTTAGTCTAATTTTGAGTACCATCATGCTCTCCAAAGAGTATTAGTTGAGTTCTACCAAAAAAGAGAGAGAGAGAGAGTATTGGTTAAGAATTGATTAAAAATATTCTCCAACTTGGATGATTCATGCTCGGCCCAGATTGTTTGATGAGATAATGTTTGTTGGCTAACACTAAACATTAAGTTTTATAACTACTAATGATGAATTTTTTCCTTTAAAGTATTTTAAATTTAATGACTAAAGTCATTCATGGTCGCATCTTTTATACCAAGTATAAAGTTCATCGGGCTTAGACCATCGATACTTTTGTATGATTAACCTTCACCAATGGAGAATCCCTTATCAAAACATCTTGTAGATTTCTTTGCAAAAGATTTAATTATTATAGAATGGACAAATATCGTATATCTTAGATCTAGTTGGTCACCAATCGATGTATCGATGCTCAATGTGAGAGAGATACCTCATAAAGAGACCACCACATGCACAAACACCACAAAATCATCTTGGAATAGATGCCACTACTAGGTTAGACTAATACCTTCTATAAAAAATCTCATCAAACTATGGTGCCTATTTCAAACAATTAATCTTTAAAAAAAAGATAAAAGAAAAAAAAATCCAGAATAGAAATATTTAATTTTTCTCAAAAAATTCTTAACCTTTGGAGTCAAAGTAAGTTGGCCCATGGCAAATGTCACCCATGTGATCAAGGGTTAGGTGGACCCCTCCGAATTGATGGGGTTCTTCAAAAGCTACGAACAGACAAACTATGGGAATTTGGGCTTCCGGGAAAACCCTTCCCTCTGCTTCCCCAAGTTGGCCCCAGCGGGCCTCTCTCACCCATCATCTTCACATTGTTATGGGGGCTAACCCAAGGCTGAGTGGCAGCACGTGTGGGCGTGGGAGTCTCACGTGTACTCGTCTCAGAGCTCTTGGCCTGCGTGCCATAAGATTTCTCCCATCATTATTGCATCATGCGTTACATAAGTTGGAGAAATTATTAATAGCCTGCATAAAAAATCCAACAAAATTAGGCTAGATTTACTATAGAATCATGAATTATATAGTTTATTCAAGTAAGTTTCATATCAACCCAATTCATCTCCAATCTAAATCTTGTGAAGGGATCGGTCTTTTTTGACGTTTTGCTGCCCAACTGATCCAAATATAAGATTTACACCGAAATTAGAATGGGTCTTTAGAAAAAAAAAAAAAAAAAAAAAAAAGACCGAGTAAGCTAACAAGCTCGATTTCTATGAAAAATCCAAATCAATCCTGTTGAATTTACCGAACAAACTTTTAAGTGGACCTAATCTGTCAAGGACTTGGGATGGAATTATTTTAGATCTTATTATTTTGATACATGAAAAGGAAGAGAAGAAACAATGAACGTGGTTCTTCACAGATTGTTATACAGATGGTAGATGTCTGTGCTCGCATAGAAACTCTACGAGATCATATTCTCATGGGAATCAGGATGGTACAAAGAAAAAGGCCCCAGCTGCAAGAATTTCTTCTAAAAGAAAATGGTGAGATATCTCGTCGGTGCTATGAGCATCACAAAATTAGATGAGAGGAGGGGAGAGTTGGATGCTGGCTTAGTGGCTAGTGAAAGGTGAGAGTGAGTCCTTCTTTTGTCCATTTGGCCAAGCTAATCTCATTGATTGGGTCCCTAAGATTGAAAGGGAATGGTCCTGGACTTATTCATGTTGAATCTAGTCTAGCTTTGTATTGGATTTATTTCATGTCCATTGAATTGGAGCACTTGTTAGCTTTAATTATGTTCAACTAGATTGCAGTTATATGCACATAAGAAAGGAAGCTAAGATGACTATATTTCCTGCTTTTTTTTTTTTTTTTTTTTGATATTTATATCCTTTAATAGTTTTCAGCTAGTACAATACTCTCATTTATTTTAATGAGAAAAAAATGTAAATCAAGGATTATATTTTTCTAAAATGGTGATAAAGATTTTTTTAAAAATATAAATAAAAAACTACAATATATCATGATTTCATGATAAAATTTTATCAAAAGTGTATCATTATGCTATTTGAGACACCCATTTTACAATGGTGGTTTGGAAAGGTAGAACACTTATCATCTAAATATCAAAGTCATCCTCTTAAGACCATCATTTATTTAACCACAACAAAGAAATAAAAGATAAATACATACCTGGTTCCCTTGGAAGGAGACAAAGTGAGGATGGAAAAGAAAGATATTGGGCTTCTGAAGTAAAGAAGTTGGATGGTGGCAAGATCCCAATGAACTTAATCTCTATTATTATCTACATTTGATTAAGATGAATAGATGGTGAAGTATTATGATATGGATGAATTTGACAAGACCAAATAGTTGCAATTTTTTCTCCGCGAAAATTATTGGTACCTGATAAGCTAAATGGCTTATATCGCACAACCTGAGATCCTATATCCATAGGTTTATGACCATACTCCCATGCAATGTACTTCAATCTTGAATCTCTAATCGGCAATATATCATGTCGGAAAAGTATGCGAAATTATTAGTTGGATCAATTTCACTAACTTAGTGGTGGATCAGTCCAACCACAAAAGAACATGATTGTATTGTTCTCTTCCTTTCTATTTCTTTCTTGTTTATGTACCAATGCATCCTTTCATGGTTGGACCGGTCTACAACTGATTGGTGGATCTGATCCAACTAATAATTTTTTGAGAAATCCTAAACCACCACCATTTTTTTTTATTTTTATTTTTTAAAAATGAAAAGGCTTCTGGTCCACAAAATTCTTTCAATCTCTCACCCTTCAATTACAACTCAATAATACATAGGAACAAAGCTTTCTCCGGTACCCATTCACAAACAGACACGCATACACTGTCTCTCTTTCTCTCTCCTCTCTTGTCTTCTATTAAAATGCGTTAGAGATGGAAAAGGAGAGGAAAAGAAAAAGACAAAGGGGGGAGGGCCTCGTGGAAGTGGGCTGTGACTGTTTGATTGGCCCACCTTGGTTTAATTGAAGGAAAGAGCAAGGATGCGATGTGGGTGGACATTCCTCTCTCGCGTACACGTACATTCTACTACTCTTTGTCTCTCTCTCTCTCTCTCTCTTCTTCTTTTTATTATTATTAATATCACTGAAAACTCTTTGTCTCTTTATAAACACTGCTTTCCTTCCCCGTACGACAGAGCACAGTGTGTGAATCAGCCTTTTTCTTTTGTGTCCATTCTCTCACCCGTGTGTCTCTGGGACCTAACAATATTCCTATCCTGCCATACTCCTCCCTTGTCCTTGTCATGGACGCTAGGTCAGTTAGACCTATATATTGATCCTCCCTGATTAATGTGAGTGGCACATTGATCATGATTGGACCATTTGAAAGTTTTGGATGGTGGTTGGCAAATGGCATTGGAAGCTTAGGTGTTGGGCTGCTTGTCATGTTTGCAAGCAGGACAAATGATGGAGTACTAGATGTTTATTAGTTGTTGGTTTAAGATTCATATTGGATCATAAATTGTTAGCAAGTGCCAATCGAGCGTAGAATCATTTAGTCTCTTGTAAATGTTTGATCCACCGTGGGGATTAATGATCTTCTCTCCTATCGAGCGGAAAAACTATTGAGAACAATATCGAGAAAAATTTTTTCTCATGTGCTATGAATCTAGGCAGGAAAAAAAAAAATCAATTCAGAGAATTTCCTTTTTGTTCTTGTCATCATTTAATGTTTTGATTAGAGTTCAATTCAAGATTTGGATCGAAGCAAATCAATAAATTAAAACATCTAAATTGGAAACATTAAAGCAATTCTTTTCCATGTAGAATGGGAGAGAGAGACAGAGAGAGAGATTTATAATAATCTAGGTTGAAATGTTCTTGGAGACACCATCCAACACTTGTATATAAATCCTATAATTGTTAGGTATAGTGGTGTGACCACTAGAGCAGGGCCATAAGTTGACAAATACAAGGCAAGATCACTTGTGATAACTCAAGTACATAAGGGTTGGGTGTGGGTTGGATAATATTTGACAACATTCTAATCAAGCGATTACAACATCCATTTATATTCTTCAAATCATGTAACATCCATTCAAAATATGGTGATTTCAAATGTAGGTGGTGTTTGTTATCATATCTAGATTTCTATATTTGGTTTCATAAAAATTAAAATAATTTTTTTTTAAATTAAAAGCTAAAATTTAGAGCATGCTTGACAATGAGCAACCAGACAATGCATGGCAGTCGGCAGTGATGGTGATAGCCAATGCTTGACAATCAGTAACCAATAAGATGGCAGATGGTGGCTAATAATTGGTAACAAGTGGCGATTGGTAGGTGATAGCATAGGGAGGTAGAGACAGCAACACCCAACTTCCGGCAGTACTCATGATAGTTTTGATTTTCAAAAACTCTAGAATCAGAATTTTTAATTTGCATAATTTTAGAAAGTGAGAGTTTTTGCTGAAAATAGAATCTAGATTATCTAACATCATTTTTTTGCCTTGATTTCCATATTATTTAAAAAATAAACATAAGAATTGAAACTGATGATAAACATGGCCTTGGATATAATTATTGATAAATATTACAAATCTACTAAAGTTTTGTTGAGGGCTGAGAACTTCTTTCATGAGATGAAAGATAAGGTTAATTTTCTTTTTAACATCCTATTAATGAGATAGGATAATTTTATTTTTTAAAAATGCTAGTACAACTCATAAATTTTATATGAAAAAGCCGCATCACTTGTATGCGACTCCATGGTACTTTTTTTTCTCTTAGAATATATAAATTACTCTCTTTTTAATAGATACCGGAGATGTTGCTAGACATGGCAAAGAATACAAAGGTTTCACTATAGTTATGTTAACTTTGATATACCATCATTTTTTGATTTGTACTTATTATTCTTATATAGAGATCATGCTGATCTTCTTTGTATCATTTCAATTATATCGAATGTGTATAAAAAGATGTTCAATTTTATCGGATTGCATCATTCCAAATTTATGATTTTCAACCATTCAGCTTCTTTTTTTTCCTTGCATTTGTTTCCCTGCACCAACAATGCAAGTTATCTCCGCCCCTCATTTCCATCATAAATACAATTATCTTTAATACAAATCATATGGCTCTTTTTGCCTCCCGTTACATCAAAAAAAAAAAAAAAAAAAACTCTACATTTATAGGTGTTTCTCCAAATTAAATACCTGAAACCATCAATTAAAGGATGACTATTCATTATCAAGATTATATTTTAATGCAAAAGAAAATACATAATGCTTTCCATAAAAAAAAAAAAAAAGGGAAACATATGATGTACTATCACACATATCTAAATTATAATTAGGGTCCTATTTCAAGCTCTTTTGTGTCTTACTTTTAATTTTTAACTTTTAGTTGAACAATGACCTCGTGAGAGCTAGTTTACAATTCTTGCCCATCCCTCTCTCTCTCTGTTTCATATAAATGCATTGGTCAAATTAGAAAAAGGACAGGTACCCAATGGGATAGACAAGGCACAAAGAGACAAGAAGTGACCCCCGTGCAATGGGATTTGATTGATAGGCCCACGAAGATTGATGCACTCCCCAACATTTTCCCATTATAATTTCATGGATCGCAGGCATGTGGGGACTTGGACATTCTTCCCCCGTGTACATGTACTTTTATCCTTTTCCCCTAACAAGGTATCTGATATCCCCACTCCCCATTTTTGCATGCCACCCCACCCCAATCATCACTTGGAGTACTCCCTCCTTCCACAAAAAGGAGTCCGTCTATCATGACCCTGGAGTGGATGTATCATATCAATCCCTCTTCGATTTCGCCTTCTCTTTTGCAATTTGTCTGCATTCCTTTGCCATGGGTCTTAATCAAAAGGGTCCATTGGACCCGTAATTAGGATGAGATCGGTACATGACCATAAAGGTATTGGATAATCACTAGAAGAATAGCCAAAAATAGTTAAAAAATTAAATTGTCATCATGCCATTTGTCACGACTCTAAGGTTTGAAGGGCCATGCAGTAACAAAGATTCGTAGGTTAAATTCTCTCCGTTCTTTGCTAATGATGCCGTCATAAGTAAAGTGTGATCTATTCCAATTCTATATCATTTTTTTCATGCATACGTAGAAATCATATTTTTATAATGTAGATACATTGAGATTTGCTGAATATGAAAAGATTGCTAACTTGTCGTCTGATAATACTTGTTCAAATTTCAAAGCAATTCCAAACCATGCGAGAATCCTCTATGTGATCCATATAAAAGCCAATCTCTCATTGTAATGGTTCAATTTAACAGTAATAGTTCAACCATTGTTTATACCCATCCATTGAATTAATTGTTCCTAGGATAGAACCATAACTTGGAGGTCTCTCAATTACATGGGTGCTGCCTAACATCACAACCACTAACATAACTTGTACAACACAAAACATAGAAATAGTTTTATCCATGACCTAGGTCCTGCTCTAGGCCTTGCATAGGCATGCTTACAATTGGCCACCTCATGTCCAAGCTTTCATAATTTTCTCTTGCTTTATTTGTTGTGCTTTGTGATGAGTACACCCAAATGGACTGTGGATGATGGAGAATGTCCAATCCACTGATTGTAAAATTGATGCATCTATTAATAAATTTACTTGCTCTGCATCTTACTCCCACATGCCCATGCTTCCACAGATGCCAACCTTCTTGGTGCCTTCTCATCTTGCATTGTCATGCATATCCATCAGATAAGTCTCTCTCTCTCTCTCTCACACACACACGCTATTATGCATTCATTGAGAACAGGGGAGAGAGGCTCCTTTGCTTTGCCTATGAGTCTGCAGAGCTACTAATTCTCATTGGCAATTAATGTGTTATGACATGAGCAATCCCTTTGCAAAAAGAGGGAGAGAAAAGTAGAGCCAAGACCAACAGCATCTTGGCTGTCAAATCACCATCCAAGGATCTCCTTGGGACCACGCCCTCCTTAAAGTCACAATCCCAGCAACTTTTTCCCACACTTGAAGACAAGCAGTTCCCCTCAAGCGAAGTCAAAAAGATAAGGAGAACCAGCAGGCAAAACAGAATATGATAGACCTACATTAAAGTTTACCACGAGATTATTAACCCGAGCTACAAAGTCTGTCTAATGCTTTATTAACTCACGCGTCTCGCTCCAAAATTACTGAATTATAATAGTTTTCCCCAGGAAGGGGTTCCCACAATATAAACAATATGCAATTGAGGAGAAAAATGTTGAAGCATATTGATAAAAGATTTTATGTAATTTACTCCAAATTTAGCTATGTGAATTTCAACTAGAATAATATTTTTCAATGAAATATGCTAAAAAAAATATTACTTTTTTGATGAAATAAACTTAAAAAAGTATTCATTATAAAAGAAGTTAAAAAGTAAAAGATCCTCCTTAATTTGGACTCATGGAAGACTAACTCTATCCCTTAAGCAACACATGTTGATTAAGCAAGAGATGATCCTGTCTAGATTTCACAATAACCATAAAAAACTATCACAAAATGCTAATATATGTTCTTTTCTCAAAAACTCTTTCACATCCTTCTCACATTTTCATATATTTTTCGCTTTTCAGCTACTTATCTTTGTTCCTCTAAAACCACAACAATTTCTTGAAAAAAATATCCATACTAATACATATTTTTTTGCCTCATGCAACGAGGAGACATTTGCATGGAGAAAAACTCGGACCAAATTGAAGTGAATTTTAATCTGGTTTTTATTGAGAAGAGAATAGGAAAACTTTGTTAATAATTTTCAAAAATGCATGAAAAAATTACTAGAAAAAATAAAGATAATTATTTAGGACCTATTTTTATTTTTTATCATTTTAATTGGCATGTATTCAAAAGGTAGGCCACCAGAGTATATCTAATAGGATAAGGCAGCTCTGTTGGTCAGGCATGTGAAGACCTGCATTTTTTTTCCCCCTTTGTTGTTATTGTTGTTACTGTTGGCAGTACTATACACCACCTTTTCTTCTTTCCTCCAATGGTGTGGTGATCATGTGCCACCTCAACCGCCTTTAGTAGCTAATCTAGTCTTTGTTCTTCCCAAATCTCGATGTCCCAACTCAATTATTGAAAGGATCCTGGGCTAAACATCCAAGCCCAGCCCCCTGCCACACATAAAGTTTTTGTGTTACATCTGTCATGTGATGTACCAAACATCCATCTAAAAAAAATACATAGGCAGCATTGGAGATGCCATCCCTAACTAGCTAGGTGACCACGCATGCAGAGGATATGGGCTTGGAATCAGGGATTGGATGATGGATGATACCCCTTTGAACAGTTAACCTAAATTGGGTCTTGATCAAAGAAAGATCTTAAAAACTTATGCCATTTTAATTATTTTTTCAAAAATATATTAAACCAATCTAAAATAAATATAACTTTGAAAATTAGAAAATTAGGAGAGGTATCTATCACCATCGACCACAACATAGACTCCGCATGATTAGCACCATATGATGCATCTAGTCTGCTACACTATTAGTTTTTCTGTACCCATGTTTTACTTCAAAAGATTGAAGAGCTGCTATCATTCTCCAATAATCCTGACAAAATGAATAGATATTAGTGTCTAAAGTAGTCAGATCGGAAAGCCATATAATAACTATCAAGAAGTCCTCTTTCAAGATAATATACAAAGCATTCATAATCTTTATGGCATACGACATACAACTTCTATATAGCATGTAATTTCACCATAACAATAGTAGTGTCAAACAATGTAAAATCTTCTACTGCAACTAATACACCATTAGTATTTTTAATAACAAAACTTGCTCCACTTAAATCACCAACATTTAACATATTACTGTCAAATTTAAACTTGAAAAAATAAGAGAATGGTAGCTCTTAAATAAAGTAACAGTACATATAAGGGAATACAAAATCTGCAATAGAAGAGTTATAATTTTCTTCAAGAATCAAGGGTATCTCCGAGATAGTAGCATTAATGTATTCTTGTGCTTGACTACCTGCGCATGCTTTCAAGAGTGAATTTAGTATTCCAAGAATTATTTTGAAACATATAATCATTTCTAGCCAACCAAATATTATAAGCAATATACACTGTCAATGTAGCCTTTCTACCATGGTGACCTATAAATTATCTATCATAGATGGTTTGGAGGAAGGTGTCAAGAGAAAGAGTCGGAGAGCCAGAATTATATTTGCATCAATAATAGGGGTTTGTTTCCGAATTCAATTCATTAACCTATAACGTAAAATTATGGTTCCTATTTTAAAAAAAATAAATAGTGACATATATTTCTTTATGATAAAAAAAATAAATAATGGTATATATCTTCATTCGATAAGGAAACAAATTATGGCATATATCTTCTTTTGATGAAGAAAAAAAATAGGCATGCAAGAAAACAAATTATGGCATATATTTCTTTATGATAAAAGAAATAAATAATGACATTCAAGGAAACAAATCATGCAACATATCTTCTTATGATAAAAAAAATAAATAATGACATACAAGAAAATGAATCATGGTATGTATCTCCTTACGATGAAAAAGGAATAATAGAATATAAGGAAATAGATCATGTCATATATTTCCTTTTGATATTATATAGTTGGCAAGTCACGGTCGCTATGGCATATTTTTGTCATATCAATAGAATTGCACCTATAATTTTGTAACAAGACCTTTGCACAGCTTTTATATAATGTCATCTCATCCCATCGAGTGCGGGTCTCATGACATATCATATCACTTTTATTTTTTTTGGGATAATTATAGATTATCTATTTGTGGTAAAGTCTAATGTCACTCTGTCTATCCGTAATTCAAAAAGTAGCATCTAACCCACCTAAGACTAAACATATCAACTTCCATCATGCTCTATCATCCATTTGTGGTTTGACAGGCATGAATTTATCTTTCAGGGAGAGGTCTAGGGCTTATTTTCATACTATTTTCCTCCCCAAATCTCCAAATCAGTGCTTGTTTCTTCGAATTCAAGCCTCATTCCACCCATCCAAAGTAGAAGAATAAGAAAAAATTCATCAAATATATTTTGCAATTCTTATTTTTCATTGGAAACTTATTGGATTGCTCAAAAAAACCCTTTAAATAAGGTGATGTAGATGTTGTAATCCATGCCTTCAAGACCATCATCTACCAATAAATCTACTAATAGATAAATTTTATGTGATTATGGAGAAAGATCAATTGTGAGGGCATCATGGATGGTGAGAAATTTTGAAAGATGATTCTGGGGTTGATTATCAAAAATAATGACTATAATCAAGATAGAGTGTGGAAGAGAAGTAAAGCAAATCAAGGATATTTTCCCCCTTCTGATTTAAATTTTGATGTGGAATGGGGATGAACCAGCACTAACATTTTCAACCGTATGGATCATTTGAATAGATTCATGTCATTTCAATATGGGAGTGGGTCCTTCAAAATGATGAAACAATATCCTTAGCTAAGAGCTAGCATCCTCTCAAATTTAATA
Organism: Elaeis guineensis; assembly: GCF_000442705.2. NCBI lineage: Eukaryota > Viridiplantae > Streptophyta > Magnoliopsida > Arecales > Arecaceae > Elaeis > Elaeis guineensis. The sequence goes on from NC_025998.2 coordinate 128,322,377, forward strand.
TATGAAGGGGGTATTTGGTTCACAACTGGAATCAAAATCGGAATGAAAACTGGAATGGATTGAAATCGAAATAGTCAAATCCCCTGAAATGATTAGTTCGTGATCGGAATCGAAATCGGAATGGAAATAAAAATTTGAATCTTTAGAAAAGGGCAGAAATTGAGTTTTAGATAGATTAAGTCATTCCCATTCTGCCTTGGAATTGAAATCGCAATGGGATTCTTCTCAACTAAATGATTGAAATGAGAATTATTAATTTTCATTCTGATTCCATACCCCATGATTGAAATGAGAATTATTCATTTTCATTCCGATTTCAGACCCCAACTCCCCCTAACCAAACATCTCCGAAATATTATTGGAGGCATATATAGAAGAAACCTAGAGATGGTTAGTTTAGCACCATGAAATCTAAAAAATTCCAAATTTGATAGAGATGCCAAGGCATGCAAAGAGATATCTGATAGGAAATCACTGTTTAGATATAAAGAGTTCAATCCCCTCGAGAATCCCAAGGGATGGATTGTTTTATCTCTTACTTTTGTCTTTTTTAAGTTTAGACTTTCCCAGTGACTAAGATTTTGAAACATGCTTAGTGAGTATTTTTTTATCTAAATCATCCCAGTAAGCAAAACCTGGCATTCCAAATTAAAATGCATGATGCATGATAATATTAAAATTCCATGTATGGCGAGCTTGGTATTGCTAAGATTCAAAGATCTTCTAACATTCGCAACTTGCTTGATTAAATTATCAGACATTCTACTGAAGCTGAGATCCAAATGCTCAAATCCTTTCATTTTGATCACAAAGTGGAAGTTGCAAATGGACGAACCAGATATAACAAGGAATATCATACGGTTTACTTCCACATTGCAAAATGCTTCATCAACATCATCAATATTAGCTCTAGATAGAAGAAGCTTTGATAAAGGAGTATTAGCTCTGTAGTCTCCATAAAATATAGAATGAATGGTCCTCCTCAGCATCCGTGTTGGAAGTGCTCCATGGGCGTCTCCACATCGATCTCGAAATACCCCCTGCCGCCCCAAGCTACCATCGCCAGCTCTCATGCACCGGTCCTACTGTTTTTTTTCTCTCTTTAGCAAAGGATGGGAAATGGTGAGGCAATCTTTTCCAACTTATTACATGAGGGAGGCCTGAATAGATTAGTAGTTAAATAATAATGATAACTAACGGAAGGAAGGGAGGGAATGGTTTATAAGAAGAGGAGTGGAGAATCTGTGTAGTGAGAGAGAGAGAGAGAGAGAGAGAGAGAGAGAGAGAGAGTTGTTGTTGAATGGAAAGGAAGGGGAATATAAAAAGACCTGTATATATAACGGAGCATAACAGAAGCTGACAGATCCGAACTCAGATGGCTTAAAGTGCTATTTTTTGAACCACAAATAATTAAGTGAAATCAGACTTTATCTCATGGATTATATATATATATATATATATATATATATATATATATATATATATATATATATATATATATATATATATATATATATATTATTAGATATATATATATATATATATATATATTATTAAGCTCTTAATGTTCTCGGCCAGTTATATTTTGTTTTGACTGTTGCAGAGTTGTTGGGATTTCACATGAAGAGGTAATTATCTTCTTCTGTGGTGTGCTGAGGCCCATATAAAGACACACTCGCTTCGGACGGAGGAGGAACAAGATCACCCATCTCATTTCTAGAACGCCTCTAAGGTGGGTTGGGGAACTCCTGCTTCAGTGCAGCAATGGTGCTCTTGGGTTGGGTACTTGGGTTGGCACTGGGTTTCTTGGTTGTCTGCAGTGGCTTGTTGAGATGGAATAAGGTGAGGTATAGGAAGAAGGGCCTCCCTCCAGGGACTATGGGATGGCCACTTTTTGGGGAGACAACAGAGTTTCTGAAGCAAGGACCCAGCTTCATGAGGAACCAGAGACTTAGGTGAGCTTAGAGAAGAGTGGTCCTTTGGACTTACTCTTCCTTTGGAAATTTTGAGATGCTAAGACAAGAAAGTCCTCATTGTAGGAACTATAGTTTTCTTTATCAATGCATGAGTTTTTTTTTTTTCTTTTCCATGCATGAGGTTTTGAACTCTTTTATCAATAATTTATGGCTTGAAAGTAGGTTATTCCTGAATGTGATTTTACTTCAGGAGGGGATAAAAAACCTTTGGGTATTGAATGATAAATCCCTTTTAATATTTTCCTTTTACGGAAAACATAATGGACTGTCTCATGATACATAGTTGCAAATAAGATGCAACAGATTTTTTTTTTCTTCCTCTGTTCTTCAGAAAGTCTGATATTTGGAAATGATGGCTTTTAGTTGGTGTTCCTTGTCACTCAACAATGATTTATATGACCCTCCAAAAGGGAAGATAATTTTTATCCGATATGAAACATCTGCATGATTTAAAAGGTGGATTTTCTGAATTCAGTGGCTTTTACTGGAAAGTGGTATGTCTTACTTAAGCCTTTTCTTTAACTCCATTTCCAAGATTCATGTCTGCTAAAAGGAATTCTCTCCACTGTTTTACCTGGTTCTGCAAGTACTTGCTATTTGATATTACATCACTGTCCTTTTTGCATTTCCTTAGCTATTTTGGTCTACTTCTTTTAGCCACTGAAATGCTTCGTTTGGGTCTACTTCTCCAGCCTTAGCATTTGTCACTGCTTTTTTCACATTCATAAAAGGTTCTCTGTTTAGCTACTTCAAAATGATTCCAGGAATAAATTGTCAGTATGATGATTCTCATATATTTACAAATTTTTTTTTGAGGAGTCATATACTAGCAATTTCTAAGGTGGAAGCTATGCATACTAAATATCAGTGGAGTATTTATTTTCTGGTTTACAGACAAGTAAAATATGCTCAACTTTTAAAAGTTTAGAGGATAAGTTTTGGGTAGTTGCTGTTAAACATGATTTTCTTTTGCCTTCGTACTTTCTCACACTTAAGTTCTTTTCTTAATGAATTTTACAGGTATGGGAGTTTGTTTAAGTCACATATATTGGGATGTCCTACAGTGGTATGCATGGATCCAGAGCTCAATAGATTCATTCTCATGAATGAAGGGAAGGGCTTTGTTCCTGGCTATCCACAATCCATGCTGGATATATTGGGAAAATGTAACATTGCAGCTATACATGGTTCCCTCCATAAGGCTATGAGAAGTGCCATGCTTGGTCTCATCAATTCCTCAGTGATCAGAGACCAACTCTTTCCCAAGATTGATGAGTTCATGAGATCTCACCTCTGCAGTTGGAATGGGAAAGTCATTGATATCCAAGAGAAAACCAAGGAGGTTTGTAGAATTACCATACAAAAAACTCTAATCTTCATGTTTAGTGTTCTATTCTCCAATAGTTATTGTCTTCAATACCCAAGCAGCTCCTACTTTGGGAAAAATAACCATGCAAGTTTTCAGAGCAGTCCCAGCCTCTTGTTGATTTTAACTACAAAGTCTGGGAAAGTAATGACTAGAACTTAAGCTCAGGAAACTTATTTATAATTCTTTTTTTTTCTTTTTAGGGCTACAGATTTCCCTTTCAGAATTTATTAACCATTTAGTTCTTCATGTTCAGATGGCGCTTCTGTCAGCCCTGAAGCAAATAGCTAGCATTGAAAATGGTCCACTTTCTGAAGCTCTAAAAACTGAGATCTTCCAACTTGTTCTTGGTACCCTTTCCTTGCCTATCAAACTTCCAGGCACAAATTACCACCGCGCATTCCAGGTAAGTCCAAATATTCTTGCCATCTTTACCATCTCTTACAATTTATAGGATTTTGGTTTTTTGATGACATACTCCTGCTGCAGGCAAGGAAGAAACTAGTAGGCATCTTGAGAGAGATTATTGGGGAGAGAAGGGCTTCTCAGTGCTCTTACAATGACATGCTTGATTCCCTCCTAAAGAATGATGACACCACAAAAGTAAAACTCACTGATGAGCAAATTGTTGATCTGATCATCGCTCTTGTCTATTCGGGCTATGAAACTGTTTCAACAACTTCGATGATGGCTGTCAAATATCTCCATGATCATCCAAGAGCTCTTGAGGAACTAAGGGTACAAACAATGCTATTATATTAATTGAATTAAGCTTGTAACCAAATTTTTATATAGTTTAAATATCCCATATTTGTTGTTCCTTATCAATTGATTTTTTTCTCGCAGAATGAACATTTGAAAATCCGAAAAGGGAAGTCAGCAGAGGATGCAATAGATTGGAATGATTACAAGTCCTTGAGTTTCACTCGAGCAGTAAGTCGATCACTCCAGCAGCGAGTTTCAGTGAGTTTTCCTGCTAATCTGAAACATTTCCAGTAAAACATTTTAATAGAAAACTGCTGTTCTTGTTATAGGTAATTTTTGAAACTCTAAGGATTGCCACAGTTGTTAATGGGGTGCTCAGGAAAACAACCCAAGATGTGGAAATGAAAGGTGGGTTCAGAAAAATGGGAACATATTTTGCTTGGTTCTCATCAATCCTATGCTAACTATCCTCTTGTTGTCTCTGGAACCTAAAAAAAGTTGGATCCTTAATGTTTGATATGTGTTGTGTTTTCTTCAGGATTTGTTATTCCAAAAGGGTGGAGAATTTATGTTTACACAAGGGAGATCAATTATGACCCATTTTTGTATCCTGAACCTTTAAACTTCAATCCATGGAGATGGCTGGTGAGCAAGCATGAAGCTAAAACATGCTTTAATTCAAGTACAGCATGCCTCCTTCTGATTTAATGCAAACTTTGATCTCTAATCCACAAACCCTTTCATTAAATACAGGAGAAGAACCTGGAGTCACACCAGCATTTTATGATGTTTGGTGGAGGAGGTAGGCTGTGCCCAGGGAAAGAATTAGGGACAGCAGAAATCGCAACATTTCTTCACTACTTTATAACTAGATACAGGTCTGTCTATGTCTCTGGTATTTGATCTTCCATAGTGTTCTTTTTTGTTGTGTTTTCAGTTTTTTTTTTTTGAGATAAAGGTCATTAAAAAAAAAAAAACTCATGAAATTTTATAATGAACATTATCTCACACATCAGGGATTTTGGACTGAATGTATGGTTGCATGGTTTTTGCTGCTTGTCTTATATAGTTCATGCAGCTGGAGTTGAATGACTAAAGTAACAGAGCACCTTTGATCTTTGGTATGGGTTTCACTAAAATCCTCTACAAAGTAATTCTGATTGTTCTTCAAATATTTCTGTTGCAGATGGGAAGAAGTTGGAGGAGATAAAATCCTGAAATTTCCAAGAGTTGAAGCTCCCAATGGACTCCATATCCGAGTTTGGGACTATTGAAACTAGTATTGTATACAGATATAGATAGGTTCACTAACAAATCATCAAAGAGAAGTGTTTGTTTTCTATTGTTGAACAGTGAGAAATTAGAAATATTATTAGTCATCAAAGAGTATGCATTGCATCTGTCAAAAGTTTGCCTGTAAACAGAGGTGTGATGAGTACCTAGGTATAGAAGGGTCATAGATATGTAGGCCTACTAACAACTGATCAAAGGAAAAGTGCTTTTCTTTAGTTGGTGTTCTAATTGGAAAGCATTATTCTCTCATTGCACATTTTTGAGCTTGATTTAATTTTGAATTTTCTTGTAATCCTATGTTTTCAAGGAAAGGATTAATACCTAATTATTTATGCACCATGTGGGCAACCTTAGCCACTTTTGCCAATCCAGGATCCAGGTAACATACCACTGAATCATATTCTTTCTGGCTTGTTTTAGACATATGATTACTAAAGGGAATTAATGTTTAAGGTATTTGAGATATAGAATTTCAGCACTATTCAAGTGTATAAAAATTAATGTGTTCATGAAAAATCTTTGATCAGAGATAGCCATCAATCCAGTAAATTCATACTAGACATTACAATGAACAACATACTACGAACCAGCGGGTCACATTGATAACAAGTTATTCTCAATCCAACTCCTAAAGAAATGGATACTTCGACTACTCGTATATATTTAGCACTCCCAAAAGCAATTCATTTTGTCAGAAAAATTTGAAAGCTGGGGATCAAAAAAGTTTGTAAGAACACCATATCTGGAGAACTGCATGATTTGTTGCATATGTTCCAACAAATAGGCCACAAAAGTATGCAGAAGGGGAGCTGCACCAGGTTCACCAACATTTAGACAAACGATATCCACACACAATTTTCGTTAATCTCAGCAAACAACTCCAAAATTCTTACAGATTTAAGTGGCATCAGCATGTCTTTCTATGTTCTCAATGGTATGAAGTTTGTAAAAGAGAAGACAAGAAGGGAAAACTCTGGTGATTTGAGCCCACTAGAATAAGGTGGCAGAATAGACAGCCAAGTTTTGGCCTTCTGGGTGTTCATAATGGGTGTTCAAGCACCAGGCCAGATCCATTAGAAAATATCCTTTGCTGCTTCAGACCAACCAACATGGCGTTTTCAGTTATGGACAGGTTCTAATAGTTGACATATGTTACTTGGCATGGCCTTAGCCTTGCTAAACAACATCATTAGCTTGTTTGGGGAGAAAGAGAGGAGAGGTTTCAACAACTGCAAATTACTCATAATCGGATACTTAGAGATGCATCATCCGAAACTCGAACTTAGAACCTCTCCTTCTTAGGAGAAGAGGAGTGATTGAGTGCACAAATTATGAGCATGTTTTGGGAAGTGGCTTCTGCTATGGTGCTTCCTCATCTTCCTGAGCAACAAGACCATGGATTATATCTCTGTGAGCAATGATCATGGATTATAACTGAACTCTAGTTCTTATATCGGTGATTTCTAAGTAAGGATGAAAGTAGTATGGATAATATCCATTCAGATTCGTTTTTATATCCGAATCAATTCAGATATGGACAGAATTTTAAGGATCCAACTAACATTCATATCCGTGTCCATAACCGTCAAAAAAAAAAAAATATGGATTTGGATAGACAACTATCCAATCTACATCCGAATATCTAAATTTACCTGTCACTTTATATAATTTTATATAATATTTATTAACTTTTAAGAGAAAAATATAACAATGTAAATATGCTATTAACTTGATTTTTCATCTATTTAATAATATTTTTTTCTATAATTATAAAATTTAATTATCCATCTCACATCCGTAATTATATCCATATTTTCAGTATTCGAATTATATCCATATCCATTTAAAACAATATAGATATAAATTTTTGTATTTGAATAATATTCATATTTGTATTATAAATATGGATATGGATAGCTGGTATCCGATTTGGTTTCAACCCTATTTCCAAGTCTATCAGAATTTAATGCCGGCTTAGACCAAACACAAACATTTGGACCATGCTCAAGCCTAGTTTAAGTCCTTCTGGCACCCTTGAGCCGCGAGTGAGGGTGGTTGGACTCATCCACTCACAAAGCATGAGGAACCAAGAGGGGAAGAAGGTCATTGTACACTAAATTTATGTACATATATGTTTGCTCAATTGGTTTGAATCTAGTGTACTTCAGTTCTAATCATTGATGCCAACAAGATAGTATACTTGTGGGATGATTACAAATGATTTACGATCTTAAAAAGTTAGCACCAACATTTTAAACATACACACATACATACACATATCTGTGTATACTCACGGAGCCTGTATTTATTTGGCCCAAGCTAGTTATAGTGAGGATCTCCTAACAGCCCTCCTGCGTCCAAGTAGGCCAATTTCCAGCCCTTCAATGCCGCCATTATGATAAAACTAGTAGATCCCAGCAAGTCCACATGACGGACGCTTCTAAATTCTTTTATTTTTTCTAAGAGAAGCTACCTGTGATCGTGGGGAAGATCTCGGAGTAACAGGATAAAACGTCCATAGGAAGATATAAATATATATATATATGTAGATAAATATATAAAAAATATTTAATTTGTGATCAAGATCGAAATAAAAATTTAAATTTATATAAAAAAATAAAAATTAAATTTAAAATAAATTGAATCATTTTTATTTATTTTAAAATTAAAATTAAAATATAATTTTTTTATCAAATAATTAAAATAAAAGCCATCCATTTTAATTTTTATTTCAGACCTCCATCCCTCTTAATCAAGCACTCCTGACGTCTAAGTAAATAATAGGATCGGAGAAGTAGAGATTACCCTGGGAGTAGACACGTGACTGTCCCTTTCATAGCCAGGACTTTTTCTTCTTAAGCAAATTTTAATTTTTGAAAAGACGTGCCATTCAAAATAAAAAATATTGAAAGTCGTGCCCGAGTCCCACTACAACAAGAATAAATAGAAAACTATAAACAAAAGAGAAATTAAAAAAAGGAAACCTGGTAGAAGGGGCAACAATATGGCAATTCTAGTTGGACACTATTTTGCGATCATATTTTTGTCCTTCGGAGATGCATGTATTGCACGTGCCAGTACAAGTTGTTGCTAACTGAAGAATGCTAAGAAAATGTTTCATCACCCATTCGTCTTTGATGCCAATGTGGAGCCATTTGCACGAACTTCAATCAAAAAAAAAAAAAATCTTCGTGAACCAATCCAATCATTGTGAATTGCACTAATTCTTTGTATCATATTGCACATGAAAGCTTAGGGGGCAAGGGAGTCTTGTGGACTAGGATGGTACTCAGATCAGATCAGATATAAGTAGATCGGATCAGACATAGATTGATTCAAAATATTTTGAATGGATCAGATTTTAAAACTCAAATTTGACCTACTTAATAAATGGGTTATCCGGTCCAACCTATTTACTACCTATTGATAATAATCTATTAAAAAAAATCAAACAGACCAACTAGACCCATTTAAAAGAAAAATAAAAATCTGAGAGGGCTCTGTCCCGTCGGATCTTCGTCAGATCGCCCTCCTCCCACTCTATCCGACTTCCGTGCAGTCGACTGCTTCCACTTTGCCCAATCACCATACTGTCGACTGTCTCCAGCTCCATTCGATTGGAAGCCCTCACCTCCAGCTCCGTCAGTGGCCTAACCGGAATCCTAGATGCATCCAGCTCCGCCCGCGATTTGACCGAAAGCCATCACCTCTAGCTCCACCCGCGGCCTGACCCTTAACGCGCCCTCCTAACCCTAGATCCCTCCCCCCTCCCCAATCGGCTCCACCTTCTCGGTCGTCTCCATCAGTCCCTCACCCTCTTCGACTGGTTCTTCCTCCACCGCCACCTCTCCCTCTGATTCCCTGCCTCCTCAACCGGTCCTTCCTCTACCGCGACCGTCGGTGTTTTCAGACTGGCCTGGTGTCCGTGCGGTTGTGCCCTGCACAAAACCCCCCATCAGCGAACTCTTGGAGGGGATGAGAAAACCCCAGTAGCTGTGGTCTTGGCCTCCATGGTCTTCATCTTTGGCAAGCCTTTGACGGTGTGAAGAAAGAAAGAGGAGGGCCAAGGGGAAGAGAAAAAAAATGCAGGGCTGCAGGATGGGAACAGAAAATCAAGGGTAGCGTGGCACGTTATCGATGGGATGCAAGTATTTCATATGGATACGGTCCAATTTCCCACACACGGGCCGGCGAATTCGAAAAAAAGTAGTGCGCTCCATGTTGTAGAGGCTTTAAACAGATTATGTTACACGGGTTAAACGAGTTATGTTACAATCTGATCTAATTCAACTCAATCTATTTATTAAATGGGTTAAACAGGTCAGCTGTCTAAAATCTGAATCCGATTCGATTATTAAATAAGTTAAACAGGTCAATCTGTTTACGATCCGAACCCATTTAATCTAAATTCAAACATGTTTAAGACGGATCGAATGCGAATCGGATCGATTTTTGCCACCCCTAATGTGGATTAGAAATATCATTATTTGATTAAAAAATATCCTATCTCTTTATTCTAGAAAGAGATGCAATGGATCGGATAAATCATTACTTTTATCTGCTTCTTATCTATCTTGAAATGAGGAGTAGATAAGCCTTATATGTTGGAACGAGATAGATAAAATTAGATAAATCATATCAAGATAAGAATTATTTCTCTTATATAAATTTTTGTTTTTTCTGTTATGGTTTTAATAATATGGAGGACGTCAATAATCCCATATTGGTTGTGAGTCAAAAAAAACTTGTACTTATAAAGAGAAAAAAATCTTTTTCATGCGAGAAATTTTTTAAAGGATAAAATCGTGAGGTCTATGGATTCAAGCGGATAATATTATGGTTCTAATAATGTGTCAAGGGAGACTCACTTTTATAAGAAATTTTTTTTTTTCTGCATAAGATATCTTGAGATCCATAATTCAGAACAGACAATACCTCACATGAGTCCTTATTCGCAACATTCTAAAAAAAAAAATCGGGTGAGCCCTTATCCGCAACATTCTCAAAAAAAAAAAAAAAATTTATGCAGAGTTATATATCTACTAGTTAGATTCAAGATGTATTTTATCATTATCCATATTCACTCCGGTTCTGTTGTGGATCGTATCAAGCCAGGTATCGGACGAAGCAAACTTCCACCCCTAATTTTGAATCTCACATTTGGTGTTTCAAATTTCGACTTGTGCAGCTCAATGATTGCAATAGTTTTGTGGCTGGCAATTCAGCCGGTGCGTTACCACGTGACAAAATGCAAGGACTTGGACTCTGGAGGGTGGTGGCGCGATGCAAGAAAAGGAGATGGTGGAAATCGATCCGTATAATCCATGTTTTTTTTTTTGATAGAAAGAAGCAATATTATATTAATTAATTGACACCAGATATGAATGTGGGATACAACCACGGATGCAGCCAAAACAAAAATGTACGAGCGAGGGTACAATCCATGTTTTAATGAACTGGTTTGGTCTCACTAAGCTTTCAGTCTCATCAGCTAATTACTTGGCTGATGGCATTTAGTGGTGGGTGAGGCCCATTATACCCAGATAGAATGTTTTCAGCATCAATTACAGCTTCTTCCCTCAAATTGAATGTGCGATAAAAATTAAAACTCTTGCACCAAGAACCAGATGCAATTCCTCAACCAGGTTTTGAGAGCTGTGAATTACTTACCTTGTCCTTGAACTAGGTTTTAATGGCTATAGATCTCTCTTCTTGTGATGCCCAACCAGTGTCCCCATGCTTTCTATTAATTAACGAGAAAGAGAGCATATTCTCGTTTTGTGCAGCTACCAAGATTTCAAGGCTTGTGGTGTGCATTGAAACTCCAGCTGGCTGCTAACCTAGCGGTGGCACCGCTGGCATATGAAGCTGGAACGAGAAAATGAGAGAAATGATGGCAATAGAATAGAAAGGCATTGAATATAAAGACAATGTGTCACAAATTCATGCATTGCACCTAACTTTTGACGTTTTAACAACTCCATTTGTCCACACTGCTGCCCCATGGCGTGCATGTTGGCAACGTGGTGGCAATCAAGAAAAACTTACTGAAAATTTTGAACCAATCAACAGGAAATCACCGTATCATTTATTGTTGAAAAAAGATACACTATTTTTTAAGTTCGATTGAAAATTTTGAATGAAAAAAAAAAATTCACTGATCGGTCAGCTAGCAACTTTCGCTGTTTTAAATAGAAAAAAAATTCACTTTCTTAAATATTATAATGGTTTCTCAATTCTCATTGATTGATCCAAGATATATATGGTGAAATTATTCTAATCAATAATTTTTCATAATAAAGTTGGATCGGATTATATAGGATCGATCAAAAATTTATCAAATTTTACCTAATTGATTTGTCAAATTTAATCTACGCTGGATTTAAACATATTGAGTGGTTAATCCATCCCTAGCAAGTGGCACACAAAATTCAATGACTTTTGGCTTTCAGCGGCAAGTATGGTCTTCTTGGTTGGAATAAATTTCGCTCTTGTGAACATCACCTTCCCTACCTGCCAGAATTTATTTAAGAATTTCATGTTTAAATTATGGGGCCACATCCCTTGTCTTATTAGAAAGCTTATAACTGATGTATTTGTCAAGTGGGATCCTTGGACCAGTCTTAGCTACTGCCACCGTTTCAGCTGATGTATTGATGCTAATTTGAAGGAGTGATGGGAGTGACACGAGAGTCACTATGTCAGCTATTGGTTTGCAGGAAGTGAAGCGGAAAAGAAGCCCTCTCATTTTATTGGGAATTTTAATTGGAGAAAATTTTAAAAACTTTTTTTTGTGAAAAGATATTTTCTGGGAAGTGTAAACACACGGAGAAGGTGTGTTTTAGAATTTCTCACGGAAATGGGATGAGAAATGATAGAATTTTTTTTTTTTCAAAAATATTTTTTTAATATTATCTTTATAAATATTATAATATTAATAATATATTAATATTTTTTAATATTTATATTAATATATTAATATTTATATTAATGTCTATGTTAATAAATTTGTTACATTAAACTATTGATATTATATTAATATAATAAATTATTATGATTTAATATTATATTACATTAATATTAATATAAAATTTAGGTATAGAAAAATATAATTTTATATTTATCAAAAATATAATAAATATTTTATATCATTTTTTTAAAAAAAATACATGACCAAACAAATATAAATCATTTTGTAATATATCATTTTTGTATGATCAATCAAAAGAATTAAAATTATATCCTAAGCACCATATTTTTAAAAAATAAATTTTCAGAAAATTTTTTTTTTTGCACGAATCAGAGACTTAAAGGCCCCACCTGCATGCAAATTTTTTTTTTTTTGGTAAACTACCTGCATGCAATTTAAATCCATTGATACACGACAGTGGTGGTATGAACTTTGCTTCCTAAAGTTGCGGCGATATCATGTCCTTCAGAAGGACAGCTGACGCGCTCCCTGTTTTCGGTGGCAGCCGCTACGGTGTGTCGGTCAGAGAATGACTACCAAACGCTGCTACTTTCGCCGTCAGATTTGCAAGTTAATTTGGCACTGCGCGAGTTTTTTCTAGACTTTGTATGCCATGGAATGCTAGAAGCGTCACACTGGTGGTCATGTACTGGGGTAAAGAATTTGAGTCATGTGTACTCCGATTAGTTAAAATGCGTTAGCAATTTCTACTAAAATATATAGCAACATGTCTACTCCGAGGGAGTACCAATGTGTAGGCAATACCCCACACCCTTATATTCCATTATATATGAGATTTAGTTATCACAACTGTTTGTCACCTCGTGACCCACCAAGGCTCATATCTCCACAGTCGTCTGTCTCAACAAGTAACATGCAAAGTCTTCCATTAGAAGTAATCCTCCATCTATAAAGAAGGCTTGCATGCGGAATCACTTTCTTTAAAACACAACAGCATATTCCTCTATACCACATCTAACTAGGTCTCTTGAAAATGTAAGCAAGAGAAGCTCTGCTATAAAAGAAAAAAAAAAGGGAGGAGAGAGATTACTCCCTTCATCTTTGGGCATTGTCCTTGGTTTTGATTCGACGAGTTGGTTGGGCTCATGCTGACCCCACTGTTGAATCCAGACCGACAACTCTTAGAATCTAGTGGTATTGAACCGATAAGAAGAACATTGATCGGAGTCATTTTTTTTAATTTTCGAATGATTATAACGAAACGTGGTATGCTAGTTAATGCTACTTATTATCCACCATCGATGATAGCCTTAATTCTCCATGACAGTTATCGGTTAACAAAATAATGAATTTTTTTTCTATAAAAAAGAAACATAAAAGGGTCTTTGGATAAGTTTTTCTAATAGCCAAAAATACTTTTTTGCCAATTTTTTGTCTTACTATTCCCAAAGCTCCAACTAACATAAGTATCGGAAGATCCTCTACAAAAGAATTTTTGATGATTGGACCTTTGTTTCAAGATTTGGATGTGTTCAATCGTTCTCAGACCTTTGTCGACCTTCGAGTTCCATCTCGAATGAGCACCAACTATGATTACTCCTCGAATCGGAGCATTGTGGCACTAGATAGTTTAACTAGAGAAATCATATCCTACATTGCATGCATCAAATATGACAGGATACCATATACATCTAATCACCTTGTATCTTTGTTGTGACCAATCACTAAGATGAACAAAGGATAAATGGAGCTCATAGAAAGGAGATGAGATGATTGGTGTGGTGCATTCGGTGTAGAGTATAATTTTTCAATTCATTGATAAATTATATTTTATTAAAAAAATAAGCACATAATTTTGCTGCCTATGTACAATTCACGTGATGATTCCATAACCCTAAATCATAGGATGGTAACAATTGCTTGAGACAAATAGGCTCATCATTGCACAATGAAATTATAGTTCCCCAAGTTAATCAACATCTTTTCATGCACAACCGTCCCAATGCATGGCACCGCAGAGGAAACGTTTTTGGAACTCATCATACCTATCGCATGAAGAGTTTTCAAAAGAGATCGTTTCCCATACGATTTTTTTTTTTTTTTTTTTTTTTGAAACCACTTCCCATACGATTGGTTTGCCGACAGTGTTAACGGGCATGATCCGAAACTCAGTTTTTTCTCTTTTTTTTTTCCAAAAAGCAACGATAAATTCTTAACGGGTAATCGTTTTATACCGGAGTTTCAGACCGGCCACGAAATATTAGAATCCAATTCCAAGACCACCGCACCACAACTCCGGATCCGGTCACCGCCCCGTCATTCTAAACGACATTGACTACCCTGTGTGAACACGCGAAGTTCAAAAGCCGCTGACGCAGATCGCGTCGGTCGTCACTGATAAATCTCATGTGCGGACGTCCGCATCATCTACCGGCTAATCACGTCCGAGCCCGCGCCTCATTCAGCGGGACGACCGGTCCCCACGGGATACTTTATGCGGGCACGGGCACGATCGCGTCGGAAGCTCTCCGTGCCGCCCCCGCACGTGATTTCACGTGCCGGTCATCCTTATAAACCCTCGTCTCCTTTGCTCTCTCCCCTGGACCCTTGCTGCATCAGCGCAAAATAAAGAGAGAGGGAGGAAAAAAAAAAAGGGCTCCTTTATCTCTCTCTCTCTCCTCTGTTCTCGTCCTCTAATCTCTCGATCTTGGAGAAAAAGACAGCAATGGCGGAGGGTTACAGTTCGATCCCGAACACGCCATTGCTGAAGGATGAGCTCGACATCGTGATCCCGACGATCCGGAACCTGGATTTCTTGGAGATGTGGAGGCCCTTCTTCCAGCCCTACCACTTAATCATCGTTCAGGATGGGGATCCCTCGAAGACGATTAAGGTGCCGGAGGGGTTCGATTACGAGCTCTACAACCGGAACGACATCAACCGGATCTTGGGTCCCAAGGCTTCGTGCATCTCCTTCAAGGACTCGGCTTGCCGCTGCTTCGGCTACATGATCTCCAAGAAGAAGTACATCTACACTATCGATGATGACTGCTTCGTGAGTGATCTCTTCCTTCCTTTTTTTTTTTCTTTTTTTTTTTGGGGGTGGGGGGTGGGGGTGGGTTTTGGATCTGGGGTTTAGGTCTCGGTTGGGGATTTGGGGGAAGCTGGGATCCTGGCTGGTTTTGCGGATCTGTTGTTGGATGTGGGGATCTATTTGGTGGGCCCCATTGTGTTGTTTTAGCATAAAAAAGATGGAGTTTTTGCGGTGGATTTTTCGTTTTCCTTCACTTTTTTATTGTCATCCTTCTTAAGAAATTTTTGGTAGTTGGATTTTAGTGTCGGTTATGATCGTGATGTTAGGACTCGGATCTGGGGAGCAACGCTTTTTTAAAGCATTTTCCGAAAATTATTTTATTCCATGCCTCGTTTCCATCCATGGGTATTGCTGGCACGGATGTTTAGCCCTTTTTTCCCACAAAAAAAAAAAAGAGTTCTTTAGCATCTTTTGTTCCACGATCTTCTTTGTTTTAGATTTATCTTTTTTTTGTATTAGATCTTTATTATGATTAGATCTACCTTGTTTGTCTGCTAAATCTTTGTAATGATTTTTCTTAGATTCGATTTTTGAAGGACAAAGATTCGGTCCTGTTGGGTCGAAATCTTAGCCTTCTAGTTTCTTTCCTGGACTAGAAACATGGGACTCTTAGTAGTTCCATGGATTTCTTTGAATGGCTGACGTTGCTTCCTGCTGATCTCTATGAGATGTAGCTGAACTATTTACCCTGCTTCTTGCGATGAGATGGATTTGTAATCTTATTGTGAATCTTTGCCGGCATGAGTTCTTTAGTTGTTTTGATTCTGTAAAGTGCCTAAGAATTGCAGATCTGTCGCCGACAAACGTTGATGTTATGCCATTATTCTTCGAAAGTATGTCAATGATACATGCTTTAAAACAAGCCACATATTAGTATGAGATTTTAAGTATGTTCTTTTTTTTTTTTTTTTTTTTTGATAAACAATTTTTTGTATATGCTTTGAAACTGAGTTTTGTGGTGCTTACGAATTATACAAGATTTTAGTTCTTTCTTTTATATTTTCTTCTTACATTGAGTGTTGGTGGTGTTTGATTTTTTTTTTTTTTAAAAGCAAGCGGCTTAAGCTTTCTCTTTTATCCTTATTACTTGGTCTTTATAGTTGGCAATGTTATGCACAGAAAAAAATCCTACCAACCTCATGTTACATTACTTCAAATGGTCCTGTCAGTAAATAGGCTTAAAACTTTCTCATAAAAAACGTAATTGTGGTGGACTAGCAGCATCATTTGATGGCATGGATCGGTAATTGACTTTTAGCATGTGGCTGCATCCTGATTGATATGTCTGCCAACTTTTGATACGATTTGATTTTAGTCTCTTGTCATCAGGAAGCACGGGCTCCTGTTGTGATGTGTTAATTAAGACTTTTTTGATTGGTAGTTGAGTTATCACATTCCAATTAGCTACGTGAACATGAAAACTTAAAAATCATAATCCCTGCATTCTGGATCTGTGATGAAAAACCAATTCAACTACATCTCCCTGATTCAAGGTTTCAGGATTGTTAATTTCAGTATAACTGCACCTGCCACGTCGTTGGCATGAACATCATTAGTGTAAATTGACTAGGTTGATTTACTTTTGAGAGAACAGTGGTTGCATGTGAAATCTACATGACTTTTGAATGTCCATCTTGCCTAGCTATGCTATCCATACTTTTAGATATTGACATGATTAAGTTATGCTGTGTAATTAATTTGTTAGCCTAGCCCATTGAGTTAGATGATGTATGAGCTTTTGTGCATATAAACAACTGGATTGTATTCTTATACAGGTTGCTAAAGATCCATCTGGCAAACAGATCAATGCACTTGAGCAGCACATAAAGAATCTCCTCACCCCTTCTACCCCCTTCTTCTTTAACACACTGTATGATCCGTTTAGAGATGGTGCAGACTTTGTTCGTGGTTATCCTTTCAGCCTTCGGGAAGGTGTTACAACTGCTGTTTCTCATGGCCTTTGGCTCAACATTCCTGACTATGATGCTCCCACTCAGCTTGTCAAGCCTCATGAGAGGAACACCAGGTAGCAAAGCATATAATGGAGGAGCCATTAATGGATGAACAATTGTTGAATACCAACTTAATTGTTAAGTTACGCAGTGTTTTGTTTACCAGGTACGTGGACGCTGTACTTACAGTCCCCAAGGGGACTTTGTTTCCAATGTGTGGAATGAACCTGGCTTTCAACCGTGAACTGATAGGCCCTGCAATGTACTTTGGATTGATGGGTGATGGACAACCTATTGGGCGTTATGATGATATGTGGGCGGGATGGTGTACCAAGGTAAGTTGCTCTATAGATGGTAATACATGCCTCCTGCTGTTTTCCAGTGCTATTTCTTACCACAGAAGCTTATCTAAAGTTGTTAAAACTTTGGCATTTCTGCATCTCCCTTAAATAAAAGCAATACTGTTGTTTGCAGTTGTAATCTATAATTGGTGATCTTGCAGGTGATCTGTGACCACTTGGGTTTGGGTGTGAAGACTGGACTGCCCTACATCTGGCACAGCAAGGCCAGCAATCCGTTTGCGAACTTGAAGAAGGAGTATAATGGTATATTCTGGCAAGAAGAGCTGATCCCGTTCTTCCAATCTGCTGTCCTTTCAAAGGATTGCACCACCGTTCAGAAATGCTATATTGAACTGTCGAAGCAAGTGAGGGAAAAGCTCGGGAAGATCGATCCTTACTTCAACAAGCTTGCAGATGCCATGGTTACATGGATTGAGGCTTGGGATGAGCTCAACCCATCCGGAGCTGCTGCTGAAAAACCCAATGGCCCAGCCAAGTGAAATAGAGTAGACAATATGGACGTCACTACCATTCCTTTTTATTGTTAGTATTCATGGACTTTGACCTTAGATGTTATTCTTATTGTTTTTTAAGCTTCATTATGAGGCTCGGAGTGCTTTTGCAATTGGTATTGTAATCTTTTACATACTTCGCGTCAATAAAATATTTTATGCTGTCTTTAAATTCAGTCTGGGTTTTTCATCAGCATGGTAGTGTGGTTGCTGCATGAAAGGTCATTTGTTTACGGTATCATCATTTTAGCATCTTGTTCTACCACATGCCATTTGTTAGAGTCATTTTTTGTAATATGTTTGTTGTGATTTAATATTTATACCGAGTTAGATTATTACAGAATCTGTTTGTTCCTATTTTTTTTGAGGTTTAATTATTTGAAAAATTTTGAATTTTTTTAACAATCATGAATTTTGATTTGTTGCAATTAAATCATCGAATTTTTAAAATATTATAATTTTTCTTTGACTACTATTTTCATCTAAAGAACGTAAACGAAATGGAAATGGTTATGGAAATGGTTATGTGCCATCATATGATATATAGTGAAAATTGATGTGATATGGAATTAGTTAATGTGAATTTTTTTTTTCCTTCTAATTAGGGTTTGAACTTCTTTTTTGATTTTTTTTTTCTTCTAGTAGTTAGGGTTTAAACTCTTTTTTTCCCTCCTTTTCTAATTAGGATTTAAAATCTTTCTTCCTCTTTTTTTCTTCTAATTAGGATTTCTATTTTCTATTTTCCTCCATTTCTATTCATGACTATCTTCTCTGGAATTCTCACCATTTGTACCTCCTTTTTTAGGTGTTTAGGAAGGAGAAAAGCATATAGGTTTAGTATGGTTGAAGAAGTTTCGTAACTTTGACAAGCTATTGTGTAAGAGAGATCTGTTTTCCATAGCATATATACTCTATGAAAATGGTTTATTTCTTAAGGGTTATGGGGGGTAGTAGTGGTGGATTTGATAGTGGTGGAGATGGCCTTAGTGGTGGTGGTGGTCAGAAAGAAAGAGTTTATAAAAGTTATACATCAATTATTTTATATTATATTAGTTTTTACTGAATGTCCTGTGATAGTACATGACTATTTTCATCATCACAGTCATTAGATGAAAGTAGTAGTTGAAGTTTGATGATCTGATTGGATAAAAATAAAAATCTCTAAAAAATTTAAGATTTTTAAAATAATTAAGTCTTCTTTTGATTGCATGGATTGTTAGATACAAAAAATAATAGTTGAATAGGAGCCCCCCGTAGATATAACTTTCAGCCTTTCGTTATATATAATTTTTCATGTTTCAGAAAGCAGGGGATAACATTATGAGTATGAGTACATTGAATATTTTAAAAATCTAAAATATAGTTAAATAACTTTTAAATATAGCAAAACTCAGATCCAATACTCTACCTTCCTTGGGTTCAAAATTACGTGGATGTAAAATTTTAATTGAGTATGGACTTGGATCTGATAAATATATTTCAAATTTTGGGAACGAATATGCTGAAAACCGGAACCCGATCCTGACATACCTACCTATAAACAGTCAAGCAAGGACTAAAAGCTTCCTTGTTGTGCATGGCTGAGAGCCTGCCAAGTAGCTTACTGTATATTTGCTTTGGAAGCATGTGGTATGCTCAGTACTTATGTGTGGTTTTATGGATAACCCTGATTCTATGATGATATGAACAATGGATGCTTTTGTTGCTATCATATGCCATGCACAGTACTTACTGAAAGTGTACGGTCAGGATTTCATAGACCAGTTGGTGAATTTTGATTATGATGCATTGGGATGCACATCTATAATTATGCTTCCCATCCCATTCTAATTTCAATTTTGATCGCAAACCAAATATAATAGAGGATGTGGCCATTCTTATTCAGATTCTGATTTTGGTCATAAACCAAATGCTCCATCGAAGTAGGCTAGTTAGAGTTACAACCACCTGTCCTTACAACTCTTATTTCTGTCTTCTTTTCCAATAAGGAACCACTCATTGACATTCACTCAGTCATCAGCAGAATCATGTCATTCTGGACAGGTAATAGTGATGATATCTAGAAAATTTAGTGAAACTCATTTACATTTGTCACTCTACTTTGCGCGACGCAGTGGTGCTGCATGACAAAGATATACAAAACTGAATTCTATGCAATTGCAAGCATCAAGGCATGGAAAAGGGTAGCTTTAAGCTTTCAGCAACAGCCATATAAGACTGGTAAAACCTACAGCATCTGGTTGAACACTGTTTTGCATGGCCCTCTCTTTCCATCACAATGGATCTTGTTGTAGGGATTTAATAAACAGATTTACCAGCTCATGAATGATAATTCTTCCTTTAGGACCTCTTACTAGTAGAAGTGATAGGGATGGAAAGTTTCAGGCTCTTCTCCTCAAAGAAACAAGAGTTCAGAACAACTGCTTCCATGCAAACTCTCATGAGGAATAAGACATTATTTGTCTCATTTTTCTTGTTTTAAGCTGTATTTCCTCTATATTGCAGCATACTCTTGGTTGCAGGCCCCTTGAAATGCCTTCTTCAATCGCCAGATATGCCGAACCACTTGTCAGCTTTGCAGCTTCCCTCGATGTCGAGTATAAACCAACAACTGGAATTTTATCACCAGCCACAGCCAGCACAACTGACCAAGCATCAGCTGTGATACAGGAGACAATTCCACCTGCCATGAAAGAGAATATCAGCAGAAAAGTTATTCATGTAATTGTGATCCTTAATTTTTCCTGTATCCAAGATTGTGCATTGTTGTGCAAGTGGTGGCTGACTGCTTGCAACATTATTAGAAGTGTTCAAAGTAAACGAATTCACCAGCAAATCATCGCACAGTGTTAAGATATGTCTTCCTCTGTTTAGCAATCAGAAACATTAATGATGAAAAGTGAAGATATATCCTAACAGCATAATAACATATTGGAATAATAATAATAATGAAAAGATAGGATATCCATCTTCTACCACTATTGGAAACTTGAATTCCATGTCTTCAAGCATGTGAGCTGTAAGAACAGCAAGAAACTGAGACATTTGAAAAAAAGAAGTTGGTGATCAGCCTCCATTTCTAGAGTGATCTTTTGTCAATCATCTATAATATTCGCAAAATTTGAGAACAATAATAGCTATAGATAATTTCTTGCATAAATGGCTGCAAGGGAAACCTTTGATACCGGAATTTTCAATTATAAATGAATAGAAATTTGAGTCAGAACTCAGAACTGGAAAGATGCCAAACCGGTTGTTTGTTCCACAATCAACAACTAGAAAAATCTTCTATGTAAAAGGATTCCCTAAATTTCTAGTCGGTGTTGGGCTATCTGATTAGGAAACGCAACAGATCCAATCCAATTGGTTTATTGAGTGAATGTTTCTATGGACTAGCTCACTGAACTATAACTTGCAATTTTGGGGGTGTAAACTATAACTTACATTTAAAAGAGTGGATGTTGGCCAGTTTTTTCCTAGTAGAGAATTCCCACTTGGACAAAAGGCCTTCAAATGTCCGGATGGTCCCATGATCAGCTGAGGCGTTTAGTGCAAAAGCCCTGCAAACAATATAAGAGACTCAGAGCATGCGGAGTGCTATATAACCATACGGGGATATTATAACAAGCATACTCTAACTAATGTGTAAGAAATCAGTATGATCCAATTGAAATAAGGGTGCATTTGGTTTACGTCCAGAATCGAAATCGAAATTAGAATGGATTGTAATAAACATAAGAATGGATGGATTTGGTTTGTGTGGGAATCAGAATCAGATGAATACAAATGGTGAGTCATGATTGGATTTTAAAGGATTGGGATGTTTGTATTTTTTTTGAAATTAGAATAGAAAAAAAACTTCTTCCAATCAAACGGTTTGAACAAAAATCATTCATTTTCATTCTCATTCTAAAGCACAACTCCTCTCCATCAAATACGTCTTAAGTTCAACTCAAGCTTATGCAACTTTCAAAACCTGAGAAGGCACCAGAACAAAAAGCCATATATATATATATATATAGAGAGAGAGAGAGAGAGAGATGGACTTGGCTACACATGATGGCAGCCAGTCCCAAGTTTTGTTGGCTCTTCACCTCTGGACAGGTGTGGTTAATTAATCAAATGCGATGTGCCGTCTACGCCCATCTCTCGATACAGAACCCAAGCTACCTCCCTTACCCTCTCTCTCTCTGCCCCCTCTCATGTACTGCTTATTTGTGTAGCTCGAGTGCTTACCATCCCAAAGCAGGTATTAATCTAGTCAGACTAACTACTTATCGTGCATCTCTTGGTATTTATCCTAGGCGGATAAGTGTTTATTGGCGTCCACAAAGCAGGAGGATAGAGATGAGATCTCACTCTTTCTGCTTGTCCCTTGGAGTGTAACCATGTACTACTTCCATGTTAGTGTTTATTGTCGAGCAATCTCTCTCTCTCCCTCCCTCTCCCCCCTTATGTATTGCTTATTTTTGTAGTTTTGATGCTTAACAACCTGACTAGGTGTTTACCCATTGAGACTAATTGGTTATCGTGCATCTGTTCTTGTTTGTCCTTGAGGGATAAGTGTTTATCTATCTCTGCAAAGCAGGAAAGTAGAGATGAGATCTCACCTACTTATCCCTAAGAATGCAAGTGTTCACTACTTCTATGTTATTATTTATCATTGGGCAACCATTTATTCCTTCCATGCTTTTCTTCTGTACTGTGGTGGGACGTAGCTTGAATTTTTTTCCCAGAGAGACGAGAGGACAGCGTGTCACATCTCATTAGTTAACAGGTGCTAGCAGTGTATCATGTCTCTTTTTTTTTTCCTCTCTCTAGTTTGGGGAAGAGGACTCTCCTACTACCGGAGATCAACACCAATCCAAGCGCGAGGGAGCTGACAGAAACTAATTGGCCATATTAGATAGATTTGAGCATGAATCAGATTTGATTGAATTGAAAAAAATTTTACTCAATCATATCTAATTAAATTGGAAAAAAATTAATTCATTATCGATCGTTTATCATTTATAAATTATTTAAAATTGAAGTGAACAATTTATAATGAGTTCGGATGGATTGTATCGGTTTGAACTTCAGTGTTGATCAAATATTAATTTTAAGTCCAATATTGACTCATTTAAATTTATTTATTTTTTTATCGATTTAATATAAAAAAAATTTAAATCTTATAAATTATAAATTTATTTTTGAATATGTACAAAATAAAATAGAAAAAAAATTTATTCATCTAAAAGTAATTACATCTGAAAGTTTTTATTTTAAAATTATCTCAAATAAATATACTTTCATCAATAATTAAATATTAATATTTTTTTGAATTCAAATGGGTGACAGGATATTTTTTGAAATGAAGTATTGAAGTTTAAACGACGCCATCCCAAAATGAAAGTGAGTTTGTGAAATAGTACATCGATTGGGTTCGTTTTCATGGGTTAAAAATGTAAGAACCAAATTCAATCATAAATAATTTATTTTTTACAAACTCTAATCTGATTTCATCCGATTTATATTTTTCAACCGACCGAAATAGATATTTATTGAGTTACATTAGATTGAGTTTTTTGAATTTCGATTATTTGCTCAATCCTAATACTAGAGTATAGTCCAGCCTAATTGGATAATGAGAATCTAACACTAATAGCCCGAGTCATTGGACATCATCAATTATCTTTAAATTGCTTATCCATAAAAAAATCGAATGATATAGAAATTCTTAGCCTGTGCATTAGATAGTCAAAGAATATGCTCTGGCCGACAACCATCTAGTTTCTCAATCAATGCATGTGTACCGACATCTCTTGATGCTTCTATTCACCATTTCAAGACATTTCACACAACATCCCTTGTGGGGGCCTCACCTATCATAAGTTGTAAATGAGCATATTGTCACAATCCATCTTGCCTCGCCACATTCCTTACTGAACAGGATCAAGTTCGCAGGGAGGTGTAACAATAATTTTACGAACAATCAATGTATGCATGATCGTATATACGTTAAATAGAATATCAAAAATTATGAGAAAAGGCAGATGCACATATTTGTTTGAGCCATTGTTGGTGCAAAATCGTTGTTGTTCGCAGTGTAACTACTTGGTCTTCCTCTTTATGACCTAGAATCTCAATGACGGCTCTCAATGAGATAAGCAACTCAATCTAAGTTAAAGAGGAGACCTAGCATCAATATAAATAGATGTCTTACTGGGCCCTCCCATCATGGGTTTCAATAAGACCCAAACCTATACTTAACCATCCGGCTAGATTTTTATAGAAAAGATGCTACTGCCCAATCCAACATGATCACAAACAAATTGGACAAACAACTCAATGGACCATCCATCAACCCGTTTTTATAAAATAAATAAATCAATTAATGTAAGCCGACCTAAGAAATTTTTCTAACATTCTCCCACTTGGGCTACATTAATTATTTTGTTGAAAATAATTTTATTTCTTTGAAAACGGACTCTCGGATTGATAACATAGAAAAGTAATATGTGGCCACACTTTTTTAAATAATAATCTTGAGATAGCATCTTAAAACCGATCTGGTCCAATATAATCTTAACATTGGATTATGGCGATCAATATATTCTCATCATCAATGCACGACCATCCATAGTCACAATGTTAATAGTTAAATCGACATGGATCATAAGTCTAATAGTGTAGCAAGAAATAGTACCAATATGTTATCATAACAATATGATATGCACCATTTCTTATCCGTCCTCATTGCAATTTCTGAATTGAATGAAACTACATGGCTGCATAAAACCTGTATGTCTCAAAATGCTGCATCTCGAGACTTTAAGCAGTCGGCATAGAGATATATCACAAATACAACTATCCTTCTTAAGATTTGACAACATGCCTTAAAATACTATATTGTACTTCATCTTCAATTACACAACATATAATAAATAATAATGATGATCATCAGATCTTTCTTTTCCTATTTTTATTTGCAAAACTTTTTACGTCCATCCTTTCTAATCCTCTTAATTAAATCAAGATCCTCTCATTTTAAAGCCATCTCAAATCAATAAACTTATTATGGTATAAGAGGAAGGACATCATTAGTTTCACATTGATTGTAAGTTAATGGAGATTTTGACTTATATGGGATGGGATCTTCTCTACTTCATGAGATGCTTTTTAAAGGATAAAATCGTGAGATCCTGTGCTATAGCGGCCAAAGACTAGAACGGACAATATCTCATGTATGTGGAAGCGGATACTGATCCGTCCGAGCCATGAGCTCTTGACTGCAATATTCACACTAAAGGAAGGACCTATGTGCCTTTAGCAGACTGTGGTGCACCTCCCACAACATTGCATAGAGTCTCCATTAATTGAAGGGCTATGTTGTGGTATAGGAGGGAAAGCATCATTAGTTCTATATTAGTTGTGAGTCAATAAACTATCTTAAGAGGTAACTTTTGAAGGATATAATCATGAAATCCTGTGTTATAACAGCCAGAGACCGAAATCGATAATACCGCACTTATGCGGAAGCGGAGATCGATTGACCCGAGCTACAAATCCTTGGCTACAACAAAACTACTTCCTTTGAGATCTTCGGCAATATTAGTGCTACCCTCGGGCTCCCATTGATGCATACTTCCAATGCAAATTTTTTCTACCTCAAAAACCAAGAGTTTTCCCTTCCAACCCATTCATCCAAAGTCCTCACACTTAGCTGCAAGACTTCTAAAAGGAATCAGTGCAGAACAAAATGCCAACATTTTGACGGTACGTAGGGTTAGGAACCGAAATGATGCACCATCACAAGTTTTTTTTCCCGAGGGAAAAGGGAGGTTAACACCACCCAGCTTTTATTCAAATCAAAATGTAGATCAGATGATTACACGGGATAATCTGGGGAGGGAGGGGGAGAGAGAGACAAAGAGAGAGCAAATATTAAACAGGGAAGGCTTTTCTAGATAGAGCAGGAACACAAAAACAACAAAGAGTTGTCTCTTACCAAAAAAAAAAAAAAAATTTACGCCGTTGCCGGGGATCGAACCCGGGTCACCCGCGTGACAGGCGGGAATACTCACCACTATACTACAACGACCAAGATGTCTAAGGTTCTCAAGTTTCTATATTTATTTCTTTATAAAACCACATACAGAAGCTTATGCTACCAAGGTAAAAATTCCTCTAATGAGATCATCAAAGTATATCATCTAGGGAAGGCCCCTTGGCACACCATATATCTCATTTTGAAATTCTTAAAACACCCTCTCTTTTCTCTAATAAACCTATGTAACAGATGAATATATATAGAAAGCCAAGTTTGCTGGTTCCTTTTCTCTCTCTTTTCCACTTCTCTCCTTCACGCCAACATACATTCAATAACTTTAGGATTTCCACCGATTAGTCGCGCTCGCTTTTTTAACTCCTCATCAGCATCTCTCTTCTCCTTCACCCTTCTTCACTTCCTATTAGACCTCGAGACAGTCTACTCCAACTTGGTGTCATCATCACAATGCTATGATATAGAGAATTTTTATCTTATGCTATCTGTCTAAATGAAGTTGTGCCAAAATCTTGCACATAGCCACCAACTCCTACAACCAGGTCATGAGATTTTAAAATGTACAAAATTTCATAATCTAATAAACCACAAACCACTCATAAATAAAGACCAAACTACTTACTGTGTGAGTGTGAAGTTCATTTGGCCTACAACTTTCTCCTCATGCTCCAAGCAAGATTCCAGCTTCCTTGCTTATATATTAGAATGAGACAACTTTGTGTTAATATTGCAACAAAATCCTACTCAATCATGCAATTTCAGGCCTATGATACCATGCAGCAACCCTACAATTTACAGGTGCTTGATTGTGCAAATGGCTCTGCAAAAACCTTTGCCTAATGGAACATGCTCTCTAATAGGACACTATTTATCTTTTTATGCTATTGTACTAGGCTCATCTCCCTCTTGACTGATCTGTGAATCTGTTTCCTGTGATACCAGGTCAGATGGAACATCTCCTTCTTCATGACCAAGAGACCTGATAACTTGTGATCTTCCTGCCAGCCAAGACCTTATTGGCTTGTGCTGTGCTGAGGGAAATTTGCCTGTTAAACAGACTGACTTGAGCCTAAAACTAGGTGCAGCTGCTTTAAAAGTTGTAACTAGACTGAGTTCAATTGAAGTAAATCATGTCATTATGGTCACCATCCAATGTCAAGAAAGCTTTTCGTATATTGCATTCATGATGTAAAATTAGAGATCTTTTGAACTCTCCAAAGTGGTACCACGTAGCGAGTTGTTGTGTCACGAGTTGCAAGAGTCTCAAGCTTTGACCAAGTACAAAATCTTCATCTAACTTAAGAACACCACGGTCTTCCGGTAAATACAAGTTTAGGCAGTTTAGGCTTTGGTTACCATCAGATTTGCTTAGAATTCAAGCTTGAATCTTGTGGCAGCGATGATTTCGGGGATAATGAGATGTCGCTTGGGATAAGAGTGTTATCCCAGTATAATTAGTGCTGAAAAGCACATTTAAGAGGGTGGAACCGCGGATCCATGAAATTTCAGTCAAACCTAGGATCCCTATAACCATGTTATTCCCTCTCTTTAGCACCGTTTGGAGTCATTCTTTTATGGATAAAAAATTTATCAAAAAATTCTTTTTTTTGAATAAATATTTTTTAAATAATATTTAAATAAAAAAATAATTTATTTATATTTTTTTGTGCATGAGAAAGGGGCTTCAAACTCTGTTATCCATATTTTTTTTGTATTATTATTTTTTTCGATAAGTTGCTTAAATTTATCTATATTTTTCATAACATTCTTTGTGTTTTTTAAATTTGAAGAAAGTGAATGACTCTATTATTAGGTACTAAATGATTGAAACATTGAAAATGAGGATAAAATATTTTAAGAATAAAATTAAATATCTATTTTACTAATTAATAAAAAAATTATTTAACCACTTTCTAGGTGGATAAGATTTTTTTCTTATTTTATAGGTAAATACTATTCATGAAAAATAATTTACTTATTTTGAAAAATATGAGAATATGGATAAATTAGTTAATAAGAAAGTCAGCCAATTTTTCTATGATATTTATCCAAAAAAAGATGGACCCTCAGAAAGTCTTTTATTAATGAAAAAACTATCCAAAAGACATGAACATATTTGTCTTTTTATTTAGATAATAATATCATATCGTACAAAATGATGGTTGAATAGAAACAAATATATATTTTTTTGATACATGTAAGTGATAACACTATTCTAACATGAGTACATCTTAAATAGTCAAAAAAATAAAAAGTACCGTAAGAACTGCAAGCAAACCTCATTCTATTTTCAGATCTAATCTATACGATGTATTTGATAATATATGTTGTAACATAATTTATCATACTATTCATTTTCTAAAAAATATATTTAACAGATATTATGATAAAATTATATAAAAAATTTTAAATATCATAAAATAGCGAATGGATCTTCTTCCGAATCCAACTCATAATGATTATAAAATTTTTCTATAAATTTTTATTTCAAGTGTAAATCCCTTAATATTTCTCCTTGTCCCATTGTACTCCGGCAACGGTAGTAGGGATGACAAGATATTATCTCTGAAAATGCCCGTCTGCTTCCGGACTATCACCGGTGCGGCATTGGGACAAGGTGCCAGCGCGCGCGCCCTGGTCAGCTGCTCCGCTTGTGGCCTTTGAGGCCTCTGGACCCTTGTACAAATGCTGGCTCGTGAGGCACAGAGAGGAAAGTACTGTACAGTGTGTCATACTTCCGTATCTATCACTGTTTGATCACGAGTCACATCGACTGACTTGACATGTAACAATATATCATGTCTATTGATTTGACGAATTAAAGTCTTGTGGGTGGGACATCTTTATATATCTTTTGGCTCCGCCGTGAGAATTGCATGGTTGGGCAAGGACAAAATATATGCTGTGACGCCATGTGTATACTTGCACACTGCACCAGTTCTTTGTTGCATGACAAACTGGCGTAATCAACTTTCATGAGTAGTGCAAGGGTGTTTTGCATATTGGACACATCAAAATTTTTTCAATATTTTCTTATTTATTTAATTTTTATAAAAATAATATATATTTTTTAATTTTATCTAATTTTATTAAAAGAAGTACAGATAATGATCTCTCTGAACTATAATTTTATTCATATCCAATCCATTGCCATCCCCATCTACATATGGTGCAACTTGCAAAGTCACTATGATATAAATTAGAATGATTAAATATAGATTTGTAAAATTAATTAGTCCTTTGTGATATTTTGAACATTTTAGTTGCACTACGTAATCACTCTAAAATGTTCTTCAAATTTTATAAACTTTCCTTATGTGTTCTAACGATGGATCTAAATGTATAGCTATAATGGCTTATGATAAATATTATTATAAAATTAATGGAAATAAAAAAAAATTTGCTATATACTTGTATAAATTATAGCAATACATTGAAATTCTTGTATAAATTATAACCATAGATTGAAGTAATCCAATATGAGGCTTTGAATCCCATGCAATAGGGTGTTCCAGTTTCTCTATGTAATGGGACATCCTGCTATCCCGTTCCATCTAGATAGCGATTCTGGTTATGCATCTCGATATTCTTTCATTTTTCTCTCCTTTTTCTTTTCTTTTTTCTTTTTTTCTTTTTTCCTTTTTCTTTTATCTTTCCTTTCCTTTTTGTCTTTCTCTTTTTTATTATTTTCTTTCTTTTTTTTTTCTTTTTCTTCTTCTAGCTCTTGCCTTTCTTCCTTGTTTCCTTCTTTTCTTTCTTTTCCATGTCCCTTCGTTTTCTACTTTTATTTAACTTTTTTTTCCCTTTTCATCATCTTTTTTCCTTTATTTCTTTCATCTTTCTTCTTTTTTCCTCACATGGATGGATGGGTTCAAAAGTTCGATCCTGCCTTCGATCCTGCCCCAATCTCGTTTTCTCATAAGAATGGGATGGGATGATTGAGATGCCCTCCATCTCATCAGGATATAAAATCTTGGCCAAAGACGTAGTTATCAAATAAAGAATATATGGACTTCAAAACTTTGCATGCACTAACTTGCCGTCCAAATCATTTTTTGTATTTTTTCTTACTTTCTCATAGATTTCAATGAGGAAACTAATTTGTAGCTGTAATGGTCTATAATCCATTTTTTAGCAAGGCAAGACTAAAGTATAATTTTTCGACCTCATGTGTCCATAACAATAAGAATTTTCAATCAAGTTGTTATATGAGCTTGTTTGCACCTATAGATAAAAATATTGCTTCAAATTCTAAGAATATTCTTACCATGCACTAATTAACATGCCCTAATTGTTTTTGCATTTGCCAATATTTCATAAGTATAAACTTATGTTAAGATATTATCAACATGATGCAAGGTTATTAGAATCATCAGCCTTCCTATTGAACAATGTATCATATTTCTCCATCCAAATGTATAATACACTATAGATAATCTACTTCTAATCTGTTCTCTACTAGATCCCATCTCCCCATCCCCACAAAAAAAAAAAGAAGGACAAAAAGGAAAGAGAAGAAGAAGAAAGAAAATAAAAAAAGTGTTCACACTCCACTTGTTTTGAGTGAAAGTATTTGTACAAGTAACCTAGAGTTATGGATATCACAGGATCAAGCAATTTCACATTGATTGGCACTTAATATACTCCTGACTCGGTAAAAGGACCCATCAAACCCGAGCCATTTGTTCAATTTGCTAAAAAGTTGTATTGATATAACAATATCTTACAACTCGTTATTGTTTACGCTTTCTTCTTATTACATGTCTGTCTTTCAATTATCAAAGTGGGCCATAAATAGGCTGGATAAGATGCACAGAGCATTTCTTTGAAGAGGTTCCGATTCTATGGGTGGATTTCATTGTCTGGCAAATTGGGACATTATCTGTAAATATAAGGAGCAAGGAGGCTTAGAGTGATGAACTTGACTCAGATGAACCGATCTCTCTTGGCCAAATAGGCTCGGAAGTTTCTGCAAAGATCCCCCAACTCCTGATGATGGCAGATTGCATGCGCTTACTACTTGAAAAGGAGATTCAGTATGAGGTCAAGAAAAGATACATTTGGATTTTCTCCCATTTGGAAGGATGTGTGCTCAAAAAATTTGACATTCTGGAATTGTGTGGCGTACAAAGCTGGGAATGGAGATTCTATTAGATTTTGGGTGGATGTTTGGATGGATATGATTCCTCTTTCTTCTCGCTTTGATGCTAATTATTTTCAAATGATGAAAACAAATATGCCCATCACATCATTTTGGAGTTGGAGAAAGCTGGATTAGTGCATTAGAGCATGGGGACCATTGACTGAATTTCAAGCTAATCAACTAGCTTCTTTGCTTGTCTCTCTTGCCCCTCTCAGACCTTCTCATATTGTAGATGTGCCGGTGTGGAAACTAACTCAAAATGGATTGTTCTCCATTAGCTCTTTCTATAAATTTCTCAATTATGGTGGCTTGAAATGTCCATTTGCTAAAGTACTTTGGAGGATCTATGCTCCTGAAAAGATCCAAGTCTTTTTGTGGTTAGCAACAAGGAATAAGCTACACACACAGGTGAGATACTTGCCCAAAAGGGTTGGAATATTAGTAATAGTTGTGCTCTATGGGGCTTAAATATAGAAATATCTAATCATCTTTTCTTTAGATGCACATTCGCTCGGAGTCTATAGAATATTCTTAAGCTGCAGCTGAGACTAAAAGGAAGGTCATCTTCATCTCCTGACCTTGGGACGATCGAGTTGGAGGAAAAAGAATATAAATTATTTGGACAACAGGATAGGGGATATGCTTATGGCTGCAGTTTGTTGGAAGATACAAAGGGAGAGATGCGTACATCTTCTTAACCAAGAAAGGGTCTATTTACTCTATTTTGCAAAACATCCTCTATTCTTTGAGAAGCTGGAGTATTCTCTATCTATCTAAGACTAATTCTGAGGTATTGAGCCTTTGGAAGAGACTTGAAAGCTTGGCATCACCATTCAGAATCTAATCTTTTCTTTTTTATCATTAAAGTCATTATAAGAATCTAGACTATTAGTGACGGTCGGTTGCCATTGCTAATAGTCCACTTGCCATCGTTAATAATCTCGTCGTTGCTAATAAGGCTATTAGCGACGGCTTTAGCGATGAAAAAATTTCGTCACTAATTATTTTTTAATTTTTAAATTAAATTTTTAAAATTTTTTAAAAAATATTAGTGATGATACTTTCGTTGCTAATACCATCTTTAATAATTATCAGCGATCAATAATACTGTCGCTAATGTTGTCTCTATTTTTTTTAAATTTTAAATTAAATAAATTTTTTTAAAAAATATTAACGACGGTATTATCGTTGTTAATACCGTCGCTAATAAGTATTAGTGACGGCATATCCATCGCTAATATTGTCTCTAATAATTAATTTTATTTTTTAAAAAATTAATAATAATATTTTTTAAAATTTATTTTAATTAACCATAATAAATTATGGTTCCTAATACATGTTATAATTAAAATTCAAAGATAATATGACAATCAAAAATTAAAAACTAATTATATTATATTAAAAATATAAATTATATAATTTTTTTATAAGCAATATAAAAAAAATCAAATCTGATCCTTATCATTGTCCGCCTGCTCATCTCTAGCAACTGATAGATGAGAACCAGATGTCCCAGCATCCTATAATAAAAAAAATAAAATAATATTAATAAGTTTCGATATAGAGGCGTATCTTTCGATACGAATGTGTATCTTTCAATATACTCCTTCGATTTTTGAATAGATTATTTCTACATATTTCATTCGATGATACGGAACTATAGACACCTTCGGTCCATCGATTGGATAGTTAGATTTAATTTTTAGCCCCTAAATCTTCTTTTTAGATTCAAACCTAAATATATGAAGTTTCTAAATATGAAAATTTAAAATAAATAAAAAAATTTAGTAATATAATTATCTGATGTGATGGCTGGGATGATGAGCCAATCGATCATACAGCTGCAGGTCCCAGAGAAGCTCCACGACTATATCATAGATGGTATCCAGGAGGCTCTGAGATCACCAGCTCAGAAGCCTCTACATGACCTCCTTTGTGTGCGCATTACTCCAAGTCTGGAACATCGAGACCTATGAGGATGTCGAAGGATATCGAGCCAATAGAGGGTCAAAGCTGTGGCTAAATCCTATGACCGACTCCTACTCACCCCCCAATGGCACCGAGCCATCCCTCAAGGTCAAAGGGGGTTGAAAAGAGGGGTTATCGCCATACCTCTCAGCAACATATGCCGTGTAACGTATATGCATAGTTTAGAAATATATTAGTTCTAATATAAAAATCAGATCTTGTAACAACTTAATTAGTAAATAAAGTTTGAAGTTCTTATCATAATTTATCGTGACGTAGAATCTAAATAGTCACCAGTCCTCCTAGATTAGTGTGTGGTCTGTCACAACTGCAGCTGGTCTGACGGACGATCCAGCTGCTGTATTTACAATAAGTAAATAATAAAATTAAATTAATTAAAGCATGCATATAAAAATTTTTACAATTTCAGTGGAGAGTTTTGGTATAGATTTTTTATCAATCTGTCGGTCACAACATGTATGCCGACAGAGCCACCCATGTTCCTGATCGGATGCTGCTGGGCGATCCGATTCTACTGCACCCTCTGCTGCCTATCGGAGTACTCCTCGTTGCTCCACTCGTCACAGAGGGCCTGCTATATGTCCGCCCATATCTAGTGATCTGTGAAGGACCTCCAGTCCAATGATGACTGAAAATCAGAGTACTGGATGGTGGACTGTCTAAGGCTATAGAGACCATCTCAAAGCCTCCGTGTGGCCACCTCCTCGAAGATCCGACGGCCAACCTCTTCATCCTAAGAAGCCTCGAATCAATAATACTCCTACAAGATAGAAGCAAGCGTGTATTAATATGAAATTAAAATATCAACGTACCTACAATTTAAAAATTAAACTAGTTTTGACTTATCAGAAATATCTCTCAGGCTACATCATGAGCTCCCGACGGCCAACTCGAGAACTCGTTCACTGGTCCTGGCATCAATCAGCGTATGATCTTGGTAACGACATGAGATGTAAAAGGCTTTCTGAATGTGTTACAAAATTAATTTCGAAGAATAAATATTAACTCTAAAATTACTAAATTCTAAACTTATTAATTGAGCATGTAGTACTTACGAGCGGCTCTGGA
Organism: Elaeis guineensis; assembly: GCF_000442705.2. Lineage (NCBI taxonomy): Eukaryota > Viridiplantae > Streptophyta > Magnoliopsida > Arecales > Arecaceae > Elaeis > Elaeis guineensis. Next base: position 128,356,794 of record NC_025998.2, read on the forward strand.
TGTGGATGATCTCTCTATCCTCCAATCGAGTCGGAGGTGCCACGAACCAGGCAGGTCCTCGACCATGATGCAATGTACGAACCTGAGCATACAACTGTAGGGTCAATGGTGTCCCCCTATCCTTCAAATCTGAGCACAAAACATCTAATACAAAAAATATTGTATTAGTTAACAAATGGTAAAATAACATAAATGAGAATATATAAAGTGTTAGAGCTTACCGCCTGATGTGAGAGGTGTAGAACCATGCAATCTGATCGCATGATCACTCTCCTCGAGAGCTCTATCCTCGACTGGTGCGGCTCCGATCTCTGGAAGATATGATGTATGCTCTTTAAAAATAAAAATAAATAGATTCATCAAATTAATTATACAATTATGGATGGTAATGCAAGATTTAAATTGATGCAAGATAAGTAATTAAAATGATCCAAGAATTATATACTTAGCACTACTCATCAGCCTCTTCAGATGTTTGGTATCCTTCGGAATATTCTTTCGATTCTTCCTCTTCTTCCACCTCTTCCTCTTCTTCTTCCTCTTCTTTCCCTTCTTGGGGAGGATTGTCTTTTAAAACAATCTTAGTTGGATCTACCTCTTCATGTTGTCCATCTTCATGTAGGAGAATTCCTGGAGCATTTAATTTCACATCATCGAAGGATTAATGAACTCCTACTGTCTCATCTTCTTGAAAGTATTCTGATAATTGGGGCTCTTTTTCTTCTTCGAGTGCATAATGAATGGCTCGAGACTTAATTTTGCATATGACCATACTCCAGCTGAAATGATTTTGTATTCTTCATGCAATAGGGATATATTAGCTTCTTATGAGTGCTCCATCTTGACAGCATCCTATAAACAGAAAAATTGCTAATGGTCCGCATCAACACAGTCTTCATTACAAAATTTTACTTCTTCGATGCATCAAAAATACGAATACCATCGGACCATAACAATTTTAGCTCATCAACAAGAGGCCTTAGATATACATCAATACTTCTACTAGGATGTTGTGGTCTAAGATTGACTAATGTAAGAAAGATATTATGTTCTTTCATGCATATCTCAGACGGCAGATTGTATGGAGTAATAAAGACTGGCCAATATGAATAAGAGGCTGCTGCATGATCGAACAGTGTAAAGCCATCTGTAGATAGATTCAATTGGATATAACATGATTCTTGAGTAAATAAATGATGGCAAGCATCAAATTACTTTCATGCCTCACTGTCCGACAGATGACTCATCACATCGGGATGCTTGCGTGGTCTTTTTTTTATGCCATCTCATCTGTCCGACAGTACTCTTGGATAAGTAGAGCCTCTGAAGTCGAGGAGTGATGGAAAGATATCGAAGAATCTTGTATGGTATATCCTCCTAATTTCTACCCTCTTGTTTCGACTTAAATCGACTTGCACCGCATATGCCGCATGAGCTTTTCTGTTGGTCCTCCTTATGGAAAGCATGCAACTATTATGGCATGCATCTATCTTCTCACATCCCATGTCCAACCTTTTTACTATTTTTTTCGAAGCATAAAAGCTCCCAACAAGCTTCTCATCCTTCAGTAATATTTTTTTTATTATTGCTCTCATTCTATTATAACAATTGATTGTCATATTAAATTCGACTTTCAAGTTCAATAACTCTAACACAGCTGATAGAATAGTGTGTGTTTCACATCCCGACTATAGTGATTCATCAGTATCTATCAGCATACGATAGAAATCACCGCTGTCAGCTTTTGGATCATCCTCCATATTTCAGTTAAATTCAAGACCAGTGGCATCTATAACCATATCTATCATTCTATCTGTGTCCATGTCCTGCTCGATTCTAATCCTTACAACTTTCTCTCACGTCTCTCCATACTGATACTAATGCTTGTAGTTAGATATAAATCCACTCTTATACAAATAAACAGTAATTATATCTCTATCAAATATTTTTCTATTAACATATCTATTACAAGGGCAACGATCCCATCCTTGATGTAAGAATACCATATTTTTAAAAATAAAATCACAGAAGTATTCTACTCCCTCTCTGTATTCAGCAAAAATCTTTTCGTCGACTACTCAATGGTCTACTCAACTACGGTCTATGACAGACTATCTAAGAATTCTGCATATATATAAATGCAAGGCAATTACTAAATACTACTTTATCATTCAAAATGGCTTATATAGTAAATGCATCCTATCATTAACTAATAGGTAAAGATACATTTTATCCCATTCAAAAAATATATTAACTCTATAGGTCTATTATAGTAATCAAATGATATGCAACAGGGGTCAAAAAAATTTCGACAATATTTTTTTTAGTTCTTTCATGTAGGGATAACAAAAAAAAATACTATCTAAAATTTTTTTCGAACCCTCAGTGTACCATTTGATTACTGTAATGACCTATAGAATTACTTACATTTTTTAAACTATCCATAGTGGATAATCAATTGATCAATGTAAATAATTCTTTCATCCGTACAGAAATAAATAAATATATAAATATATTAGAATATATACATCAATCAACTGATAGATTTATCGCTCCATGCAATGCAAATTTTTTTAAAATTAATATATAATTAATGCTATCCGATATCTTTCACCAGCCTGAGTGCACAAGGTGCGCGAGGGCTAGATGCCTTGGATGCCAGCTGTGACCCGAGGCTCGAGCATGCAGGGTACATCCCAGCCCCGTATTTGCAATGCTGTCCGGCACTTTTTCTCGATCTGAGCACTCTGCATGCTGAGACCCAAGTCCCGTGCATCTAATTAATTAATTAATTAATTAAATATCTAATAAATTAATTAAATTAATATTTAACTAATTTTTAGTGACAACACTAGTCATCGCTAATGTCATTACTGATACTAAACAACATTAGCTATCATTAATGTCATTGTTAATACTCACAATAGTGCACTGATGCGGGGACAGGGCCATGGGGTAGGGGCCATAGGTTCAAAGCCGTGGGCTGGAGGTGGCGGAGCAGGGGCTGCACGATCACCGACGGGGATGGGGCCATGGGGAGCCGATGGGGCAGGGGCTGCAGGGTCCGATCGGTAGGGTCGGGGCGACTGTGGGTACGGCAGGGCCGGGATGGCTGGCTATGGGCCACAATGTAGGAGGTGTTGATGGGGTCAGGACAGCCATGGGCGAGATAGGGCTGGGGCAGTGGGCTCGGGGTTGCGATGTAGGAGGCATCGGTGGGGTCGGGGGTGGCTGTCTTAGGGTGGCACCGTAGGAGGCACCGATGGGGTCGGGGCGGCATGGGCAAGGCATGTTTGGAGCGGCGGGCTCAGGACCATGGCAAAGGAGGCACTGACAGGGTTGGGACGGCTGTGGGTGAGGCAGGGCCGAGGTGGTGGGCTCGGAGCTGCGACGTAGGAGGCAACAGCACGATCGGGATACTAGGAAGGAGGACATGCGGGGAGTGGGGAACGTCATAAAGGATGCATCGGGGAGGAGGGTCACCGTCGGTTAGGAAAAGGCACTGATGAGGTGGAGAAAAATTGAGAAGGAAGAGAATGAGAGGGGATTTGTGGAAAGGAGAAGAACGAGCGCGAAATTCTTTTCCCTTCGATGGGCTGGGGGTGTATTTTAGTGGAACTATTACCGACGGCAAGACGACCGTCGGTAATACGGTCGGTAAAATATTATTTTACGTGTCAGGATATTAGCAATGGTATTTTTATCGCTAATATCCATTCACCGTCGCTAATACTATTAAATTTTTATTAAAATATTAAATTTTAATATTAATTTTTTAAATTTTTAAAATAATATTTTTTAAAATTATTAGTGACGGTAAATTATTCCATCGCTAATGCCATCTCTAATACTATTAATTTTAATATTAATTTTTAGATTTAATTAATTTATATATCAAGTCTTATTGATTTAAATTAGATTTAATTTAATTAAGCTTGATTTGATATGAGGCTAATTAGATTTTAATATTTTAAGTAAGACTTAGATTGAAAGCCTAATTGAATTAGGTTTGAGAAGATTTTGAATTGAATTCGAATCAAATTCAAATTGGATTTGAATAGAATCATAGATCAAGTTTTAATTGATTTAAATCAAATTTAACTTAATTAGGCTTGACTTAATTTAAAAATAATTGAGTTTTATAATCTAAGTAGGATTTAGATTCGAAACATAATTGAATTAGGTTTGATAAGATTTCAAATCGAATTCGAATTAGATTCGAATTGAATCATGGATCAAGTCTCAATTGATTTAAATCAGATTTAATTTAATTAAGCTTGATTTAATTTGATGCTAATTGGATTTTATAATCCAAATAGGATTTAAATTCAAAGTCTATTTGAATTAGGTTTGACAAGATTTTGAATTGGATTCGGGTTGGATTCGAATTAAATCATGGATCAAGTCCTAATTAACTTAAATTAGATTTAATTTAATTAAATTTGGCCTAATTTGAGTCTAATTAAGTTTTATAATGCAAGTAGGACTTGGATTTAAAGTCTAATTGAATTAGATTTGACATAATTTCGAATTGGATTCGAATCAGATTCGAATTGGATTCGAATTGAATCATGGATTAAGTTTCAATTAATTTAACTTAGATTTAATTTAAGAAAGTTTGACTTAATTTGAGATTAATTAGATTTTATAATCTTAATAGCACTAAGATTCAAAGTCTAATTAAATTAGATTTGATAGGATTTCAAATTAGATTCGAATCAGATTCGAATTAGATTTGAATTGAACCTAAATTAAAAATTATTTTCTCTTAATTAATTTAAATTAAATTAAATTTAATTAGATTTAATTTAATTTGAGGATAATTATATTTTACAATCTAATTAGGACTTGGATTCAAAGTCTAATTGAATTAGATTTGATAGGTTTTCAAATTGGATTCGAATCAGGTTCGAATTAGATTCGAATTGAACCTAAATTAAAAATTATTTTTTCTTAATTAATTTAAATTAGATTAAATTTAATTATACTTGACTTATTTTGAAGGTAATAGAATTTTACAGTCCAAGTAAGACTTCGATTTAAAGTCTAATTGAATTAGAATTGATAGGATTTCGAATTAGATTCGAATTAGATTCGAATTGAATTTAAATTAAAAATAATTTTTTTTAAATTAATTTAAATCAAATTTAATTTAATTAATCTTATCTTATTTTGAGATTAATTAAATTTTATAATTCAAATAGGATTTAGATTTAAAGTCAAATTAAATTAGGTTTGATAGGATTTCAAATTGGATTCGAATCGGATTCAAATTAGATTTGAATTAAATTTAAATTATTTTTTAAATTATTAATGATGAAAAAATATCACCGTCACTAAGTCGGTCACTAATAATATTTTAAAAAAAAATTATTTTTTCAAATTATTTTTTAGATTTTTTTAAAAAATATTAGTGATGACAATATTTCCATGCTAATAACCCCAATTCACTGTTGCTATTAATTATTTTATGTTTAAATATCGTAAAAAAATTTAAAAAATTTAAATATTTTTAGCGATGGCAAACACCATCACTAATAATTATATTACTATCGCCTAATAGTATTAGTGACTATAAGATTTTTGATCGATTTTGTGGTAGCTAAAAGGTGTTATTAGCGATGGAGTTTTTTTTCATCACTAATATCGTCGCTACTATTTAATATTCTTGTAGTACCTCTTGCATATATTATGTAATCTATATCTGTTTCTTGTTATGATATAACATCTTACTTGGCATTTTTTTGGGTTAAAAAATAAAAAAGACAAACATTCTAAATATTACTTCGCTATATCCATCTCCCTTGATCAGGTCACATGGACTTGATGAATTGCACTAATTTCCTCAAACCATGGTAGGCATTCCTGCCCAAGTTATATTTTAGTCTAATCTGTAGAGAAATTTCCCCTCAAGATCAATTAGATAACTTTTGTTTTCCTTTTTCAACATAATGTAGTGAGTGCTGCTACATTTCTTGAAAAGAGTATTGCCAAACAAGTTGTTGTTGCAAGTTTTCGATTTGAAGTAGATGTGATTGAGGTCTGACTCCTTTTAAGTTGGGTGCTCGGCATCGATCTGAGGGCTTGGACACTAAGAAAAATTTGTGACAAAAGTTTATTCTCATTGGAAGTTTCCTGGGAGGGAATCCTCCAATACTTAAGTCAGTCAATGGTTGAGAACAGTAGAGAAAAGAGAGTGTGAGAGGGAGCAAGAGCGCAGAGGTGTTTTCTAGAGTTGAGCTTATCTAAGGATCCTCTTGTTACATCTTTATATAGGCAAAGCTGTAAGTTATTATGCTAAAACTTGATAGGCCATTAGGTCCTAATTCCTTAGGTTGCTAGATCTCAATCAGACAATTGTTAGTATAGAAAATCTGCCTAGTAACCTACAAATTAGAGTTGTTAGTTATGAATGTTAACCTTGAGTCATGCCCATGTTCTAAAAGTTATTGAGAAATTTCAAGGACTACCATGTGGGTGAATGGATCAGTGTCCTGAGATCGGTGTTGAGTTGAGGCTCTACCTTGAACCAATGGCCACACGAATCGTTCCTTATCATCGATAGGATCCCAACTTTGGGATCAGTAAATGTGTGATTCGGAGGTCGGCTAGAAACTGATGATGTAACATTGCTTCACCTAAGTTTCTTGAATCTTTCCTCGATATTCAAGGTTGCCCTATCGGTCAGTGCTCAATTGTAATCGAAAGAGGGATGTTGAGTTGGATGGTAGATAACCTCCATCACATAAGTGTAAACCTTATTTTTATTACAATATTGTTAGGACTCTTTCGATTTATAGGAAGAATTTTCGTCATCAAAATATTTTTTTTCAAGAAAGCCGATGCATATGTATATGATGTCTTAAAAAATAAATTTTCTATATTTGGTTGACTATGAAAAAGTAGCACATTTCAGAATGGCATATGTTGGGTTTAGCATATACATTTCTGAAAAAATTATATAAAATATCTATTATATCCTTAATAAAGGGGAAGACCTTATCCATTCTATCTAAAAGCTTTGGAACATATTTGAAAAAAATATCCTAATTTGTAATGAAAATTAGGCTTTTCCATATCGCATATGGATTTTTCTTTCTCATGAAATGTGAAAATCATATTTCCATAAGAGTCTGTTTGAGAAAATGGGCTAAAATCCTATGAATTCATATATTGGGATAGCAAAATTGGTTAGATAATAGGCTTACAGACTGGACTAGACCTATATTTATAACTATTCAAGACTAGTTTTGTCACACTCCAGCTTGATGGCCTAATTTGAGCATGCAATAGATGGCCGCACATCTTTAGGGTTTAACACCACAAGATATGCAAGAGCTGCCTTCTCATTCACATATATTCATATCAATCTCAGATAGTGGTGATAAAAGTAAACTTCTAATACATTTATTCAATAAAAATGATTCTTAAAGACTAATAGGGATAAATCGATATTAATTCAAAAATCAAACTAAACAAATTGTATGTAAAATCTTACGCTCCTCAGTACTCCATCCTAAGCTCTATATGCTCTTCTGAATCTTAAAAAAATTAAAAAAAAGAGAGTGAGCTTTATGGACTCAATAAGTCACACGAGCCCTTAATTCAATTAAACATTTTGTACAAGAAAAATAGATTTTCAAATTTTATGATTTTTCATAAAAATATTTCAATGAGTACAAAAACATGTCATATCAATCAACATAGGTTCAAAATATATATCTGATCAAAAAAATAAAATTTTCAAACAATCAAGGGTCGACTATCCACTCTAACTCTTCTAGTCTCTATGACTTTGACCACGATTAATCTATAACTAGTCTCAAAAAAGACTAGATTCTGATTACAACATATCATCCATCGATCATGTTCTAGTTATCATCTCACTAGAGGTCCGGAAGGAAAATCAGCTTTGATATTAGATTGAAAAATATGCTCCCATTAGCAAGTGTTAGCGATCAGCCACATCTAATTAGGTCTAAAAAAATACTAGTTCTTGACTGCAATATGTTAGATGTATGTTCTAAAAGTCAGATTGGCTGACATAGGTACACATTCTAGGAGCATAACTTTGTAATTGAAATTTTGAAATAAATAAAATTTGGGTTATTTTTCATTCATGTTGTGTTTAAATTACGTCCATGAATTATCTGAGAAATTAATGGATGATGACACGTATTCTCAAGAGTTAAAAATTTGAGGCACATGTCATTAGTGATTAATTCCTAAATGCTCCCGATCAATAGATCATCGTGGGAACAGTGACTGATCTGGATAGATCAGTGCATAGATCACTTTTCTTCTTGGATAGACGAGTTTCGAATCTATAGTGTGGAGATACTGGAGCGAGAGTGCAGGTACTTGATAGAGATCAAGGATACTGAGTGTGACTAACACGAAAAGTCACTGGGATGACTATCCACTCATCGGTGACTTGTTCAAACTTATAGTGGTGTAGATAATTCTTAGACCTATGGTATCTCGACTGTTCACAGTAGGATTGCTGTAGTTTGGCTGCACAATTACTTGATTACCTAGCCATTCAGAATCTTATAGTATATATTTACTACAGTAGGTCCATTGTAGGAATTGAATACGCACCAAGATGGGATCTATCAATCCTGATAGATAGGGAGAGATCTTATGCAGTTCATGAGACTGAGTCCTAAAATTCATAGCCATGATAGGTGAATGATAGAAAAGAGTTTTCATAAAATTTCACATGGACTCGAGTCGATTGCATCTGACATATGATGGACGAACGGATTTGATAAGTCTTCTTTGACTTGCATCTTGTCAGAACGCATGACAGAAGAGCTGAATTACATGGTAACTATACTTAGATGTTCAATATTTTATTCTGCTGGATTACTACTACATACTACTAAACATCATTGGTAGATCGTGAGACTCGTTGAGTGTCATTTTGATGATTGATGACACTTGATGAGCAGAGTTAAAATCGTTCCAACCCATCGAAAGGTATTTTGATAATATTATAATAGGAATCATAGTATATTTTACTATCAGATAGAATAGAACCTATGGAGTTACATATAAAAGTGATCTTTGTCCGATTAGATGATTGATTAGCGATTATAAATTGCTATTGGATTTAATCATCAATATGATTGATAATTAATCCAATGCAAGTTGCGATAAAGCAATTCGCTAGAAATTAGTGAGTTACAGGAGGATTAGTTAGTAATTAGATTACTAATTGGCTCAATTTGATTAATAATGGAGATAAAATTAAGTCTAATTAAATTAGATTTAATTTAGATTAATTTGAATTTGATTAGATCAAGCTTAATTGAGTTATGAGATAACCTAATGGCAAGGGTGATCAATTCCTGATTTAATTAGGACTTTAGTTCAACTAATTTTTTGATTAAATTAGGATCTTATTGAGGAGATTAGATTTCTAATTGGATTAGAATTTTTTTCTTTCTTGGGTGTAACCAATTCTTAAATTGGTTAGAAATTATTTTGCACCAAATAAGGAGTCTCAGTCTACTGGGACTCTCTCCCTTCACTGCCCCATATAGAAGCCGCCCCTTCTCCATGCAAATCTAATTTTTGCATGGAGAACATTCACTCAAATATGAGTTTCACCCATTCCTATCTCACATTCAAAGATGGAATAAAATCAATTTGAATTTGAGTTCAAATCTGATTTGAATTCAAGTTAAACCTGATAAGAATCAATCCATAGCTTGAATGAGGTTTGACCTCATCTAAACATCTTAGCCGCCACTTATTAAAAGGGCCTTTCTTTTGTGCGACAAAAGGATGAACTTTATCATGAAAAATCTTTAGGGAGGCCATGAGAAACATAGAGGGGTGTGGATTCTTGTGTGTGTGGAAAATAGAGGAGAGGCATCTCCTCTTGGGCATGAGATCCCTATGGTTTCATCTAGGATTTTGGGAAGAGAGAAATGAGTTTTTTCAACGACTTTTCTTCTTCTTCCACATCATCTTCCTCCCTATTCTTCCTCTTGTGCTCTTCTTTAGAGATCTAAGAGAGGCTGAGAGATCTGAAGAAAAAATCTAAATCAACCATCAAGAGATGATTTCTGTAAGGGAGCTAGCATCCCGATGAAATCAAGGATCTTTGATCAGATCGAGGACTTCATGTGGATATCCATAAAGGTCAAACACATATGCGACTTTGCAAGAATCTCATCGAATTACTGTGATCATCAGCAATGAAGATCATCGATCCGTACAAAGATATGGTGATCTGATCTTCAAGTTTGTGATTTTGTTTAAGTCTAATTTTTATTTTTAATATTTTAAAAGCATATGATCGATCCTGTTGCATGTAGATTATATCTACTTCATACATGTTATTTAGATTAAAGTATTTAATTTAGATCAAATTTTATTTCACAGCATGCATATTTTTAAAAATTAAAAATTTGCATGTTCTAATTTCTTTATGCATGATTCCGGATGTGCGACATCCTTCAAGAGGTATCAGAGCTATGGGTTATCGTTTACATGTATTTTTAAGATCTAAAAATTAGATCTTTAAATCTGATAATCAGATTTATAGATCTAAAATTTTTTTGTTAATGTTCGAGGTCGTTTTGATAGAAGTTTATTCTAAAACGATCGTTGAATATATGTGATAATGTGTTGATCAGAATTTTCAGATCTGATTTTTATGAGATTATGATCAGATTTTATATGATGCATGAGATTATAATCTGATTTTATATGATGCATAAGATGTATATCATGATCGGATTATATTAGATCTATTTTGCATGAGACGTATAGCTGTGAAATACATATTTTATGATCTAATTTTTATATGATATATGCAATGTATGCTTGATCTGTATGGCATGAGAAGTGTATGTTTAGATCTAAAAATTAGATTTAATAATAATATTAGATCTAATTTAAAATATGTGATGGATTAGATCCTGCTAATACATGAGATATATAAAATTTTTATGTATATATGATATATGTAGATGTAGATTGATTTTTTAGTAGCCTAGTACTCTTTGAAAATCGTAGTAAAGATCGTTCTGCTATAGAAGACTATAGTGGAAGGGGTGTCTGTACGAATCAAGAGGAAGAACCATGAAAAGAAAAGAAATTTATTTTTGTGCAAATCCTTAAATCTGAAACCATTTAGGATCTGAATATGAATCAGAATTTTATGTAGTTATGTATGAGATGCATAATTAGATGTTTGGATATAAAATAGCTTCAACATTTAAACTAAATCTGATTTCATAATACACTTAATTAAGATATCTAAAATTGAGAATTAAGGATCTAAAATTAAAGCAATTAAATTTTATGTGATTCACTGATAAATGTAGTGGTCGCATCAAATCACTACAACCCTTGATGTAGGGTGTATCGTGAACTCAAATTAAAAATGATTGCAATTGCAATTTGTAGTGGAGAATCAAAGCCAACTCAATCTCGAATTAGTGGATCAATTTGGTGTCTAAGACAAGAACATAGATAGTGGTTATTTAATTAGAACCGTTGCCACAGATGGTGAGGAGCCTCCCACACATCTTATCTTATCTGATCATTTTGAGGATCAATTTTGATTCTGTGGTACTTAAGGTTGAGTCTACTTCAATTTGCATTGCACCATGGGATCGATTTGATGATGCCAAATCAGGATCTCATTAGTAGATCCAATTTAATTATGGATCTGCATGAGAGATAGAAAATAATTAAACCTAGAAGACCTAAATTAGAAATCTCCTCAATAATATTAAGTCAAAGGGTCTTCCACTATTGTAGAGTGTCGTGCCCTCTCCGATGTTGATTGTTCTCAGCAAGATATAGAGGTTCGGTTGCATCAGGAGAGAAGCAACCACTCTATTTGTAGCAGGATGGAGATAGAGTTGGGCCCAAGATCTGTCGAATGAGGGTTCAATGATGGCTTCATTTGCGCTCAATGGTGGATCTGACTTAACTAAGAAATGAGGTCTAGATCTGTCAGATGAGATCTCAGGACCTAAAGATCAAGTCTATTGTAATTTGCTTAAGAAGCATTGGACAAGAGTTGTCCACTTATTGATTGACACATTCACCAAGATCTGTTAGGTAAGGTGGTGTGCCAATCAGTGAGACCCCAGTATCCACTAGGAACTTTAACTTGCGAAGAGATTTTCACTTCCTAACTCAAGGAGTGTTAGGATCTGAAGAAATAATAAGAGCTAAGTTTATTTTTAAAATAAATCTCCTAAAAAAAACTAAAATCAATTACAAAAATCTAACTAGAAACTTCTTCTCTCTATAGAAAATTGTCTGCCTCTAATAGTCTAGCTCACATTTTAAAAATCAACCAATTATCAGGTTCAACTGTAAGAATTGGCTAAGGGACTTGAAAGATGTTTTGAATTCCGAAAAGCTAGGTTGTATCTTAGATCAGAAAATACCTTTAGGAACCTTGAAGAGTTTAAGGGACACACCTTTAGAAGATACATTGAACCTGCTTGTGATTGAGACTAACCTTATGGTTCTTCTACTACCAGTTGGGTAATAGACTCTAATTCTAGTATATATTTGTATATTTTAATGCAGGATCTTAAGAAATGTAGAAGGTTAAGACTAGGAGAGATGACCCTATGAGTAGGCAACGGAGTAAGAATTACAGTTGTGGCCGTAGGAACCTATTTTCTTCGACTACGATTTAATTTTTATCTTGAGCTAAGAGACTATTACTGTATACCTAATGCGAGCGGTAATTTGATTTTTATTTCATCCTTAGCATAGGATGATTATGAAATTAGTTTCAATAAGAACTATTATATCATTTATTTTGAAGATAAGATGGTTGCACGTGGTCACTTAATCAACAGTCTCTATCATTTGGATGTTGATGCAGATGAATCACACTACAACAGAATAGGATATTAATGACATAAAAAATTCATCGCTAATACTAGATTTTCATCGATAATAGTTATTAGCGACAAAATTATAGTCACTGATATTTTATCATAAATAATAACATCGTTGATAATTTTTTACAATGAAAAAAAATTTTCATCACCAATAATTGATCTTATCGATCAAAAATTTTCATCGTTAAAAAAATCTTTTTTCAAAAACTATTCATGACGAAAAATTTTCATCCTAAAAAAAGTAATTTATGATAAATTATTACGTTACTAATCAAAAAATAAGTTAAAAAATTATTTGCAATGAAATACTTTTATCATTATTAATTTAGTTAAAAATTTTTATAAAATTTAGATTTATAAAAAAAATATTAGAGACGTAAAAGTTTTGTTGCAAATACGATAATTGTTGATGAAAATTTTCATCGCTACTAAATTAGTGATTATTTACGATGAAGCTATTTTTTAACTAATAATTTAATATAAAATTTTAATATTTTTAAATTTATTAAAAAAATTATTGATGATCAATTGTTTTCCTCGCTAAAATATTTTTTGGTGACCAAAATTTCATTGAAAATAATTTCATAGTTAAAAATTTATACATAATTTTTTAAAAATAATTTATAAATATATATTTTTAATTTATATTTATAATATTTTTAATTTATAATCTATAAAATAAAAATAAAAAATTTAGACAATAAATCTATAAATAAATTTTATTATTTATTATATTAAATTAAATTTATAAAAGATCTAAAATAAAAATAAAAAGCAGCATAAACAGGCCATCAAGTGTCGACATCTGTAGAAGGAGAACGATTTGGAGAAGGAGAGCGCTCGAAAGAGCTCGGACTGGCCTGCTGCTACCTCATCAGTTGAATCATCCACTCCATCTACGCCATCCACTCCATCATCTGGGTCTGAAGCAGTTGGTACTTGTCGACGCATGCAGCCAACTCATCAGCTCGCTGCTCAGCCCGCTGTCGATCTTCAGTAGCCTGCCTTTGCATCTCTGCCAGCCAAGCATCGCAGACAGTATAGATGTCAGCCCTGGACGAGTGGGAGGATAAGGGAGCACTGATCCCATGTCCTAGACCCCTAACATAATAGGATCTCGTACCAAGCATCTGATCACAGATCTCGTCATCTGTGGGTGCAGTCGTGTCCTCAGGAGTAGGTTGGGATCTGATGCCTATCATACGATCCTAAAAATTAAAGTTATAGCTATTTTAATTTCGTACTGAAAATCAAACTGTGAATAAAAAAATAATTAAAAAAACTTACAAAAAGCTTCTGGCTCCCCTCGTCCACTCCCTTGACTGTCGCTGGTGGATCCGCTGGTAGATATCGATCCTACCAGGAAGCTCGTCATTCTCTGCATCTCTCTGCAATATGAGAATAATTAATTAAAAAATTTTAAATAGTTAGAGAGTTAAAATATGTTAATTAGAAATTACTTACCATCTACTCCATATGACGAGCGAACGATCTCGAACCCCTACAATGTAACACGATCTGTCTCGTTCGATTCATGGTGTTTTGGGCACATCGTTTCTGTATAGTTAACAGTCAAATTAGTAGGTAACAAACTGAATTTAAGAATAAATGATTCAATCATTAAACTCTAAAAAAAATTTGGATGTGTAACCTGATATACCAGATCTTTGTAATGTCGGCATACGAGAGCTCAATCATCCATAGTGATGCTGTCATACGGCCGCTGCCACACTACCTGCACCCCATAGTCCTGTGTCACATGATACCAGTGCTGATGAATGCGGTGGCGATACTTTTTGGAATGCAAGCATAAATGAACGTTTACAGCTCACCGCATGCGATTCTCCTCAAAATCAATAATATTAAATACACTCTGTCAGTAATAAATATTAAAAGAATATCGTGCTAATTAAATATTCATAGTATAATTTATTTTACCTATAATTAGATAGAGAAAATCTCTCTCTGAGCCCGTATAACGTGACGTCAATCGAAAAATATCACAGGGGCATAGCTGCGGCATATAATGCCCAGTTCGGTCTGTCATGGCTCGCACCATCTTTTAGTAAGCCTGGTATAGCCGGGTGGTATCTTAATATGGAGATGCAGTCTTGGGTGCTCGCATCTTCAATGCTCTAGAGCGAGGTTCTTCGATGGACCTCGTCCTCATCTCACCACTGATAGAGACTAGTCTGAAACAACAATAAATAAATCATTAGTATGATAGCTATCCAGATAAAAAAAATAAATTTTATTATATAGAAAGTATAATAATATCACTCAAACCCGCTTTACTCGGACTTGTCTCATTGGGACCTGTCAGTGCAGGACCTTCTGGCGACTCTGCTGGTGCGGCAGTAGAAATGGGTGAAGGTGCCTTAGCTTCAGGGGTAGGTTGCGAACACAAACATTGTCGTCTGCTCCTGGTGCCATACATACAATTTTTGACATATAAATGAATATAATATTGAATAATAATAGTAAAAAATAAATTACATTCTAATGAATAGAATTATATAGCATATCATGATTGCAAGAGAAGATTCAACAAAAAATATAGATCTACTCATCAATATCCATATTTTTTTCGATGTGTAGGTCCTCTTCCAAATCATAATAATCGACTAATATATCATCTTCTATCTTATCATCATTTATGAACGGATCGTCGTCTTCTGATTCATCAAGATTAAATATAAAATTAGCTTCAATTTCATTGGGCGGCAGATTAGCCCCATTCAAAGGAGTTGTTACAAGTTCTTCATCAACAAAAAGCTTGGCTAATGTTTGTTCTTCCTTTTAAAAAGTTTTTTTTTCATGTAAATCTGAATTTTCATTCATCTCTAGTCGGGTTGGTATGTCACATATGCCTCTAGGTATTATTCTTTATACGACATATCAATTACCTCGATATTTTAGATCCTTCAAATATATTACTTATTTTGCTTGAGTTGCTAATATATACGGCTCATTCTGGTACCATATCTGTATAAAGTTTACACTGATAAAATATGGATCGATATGAATACTGATCGTTTTGTTGTTAATATCTCATCATTCACACTGAAACAAGAATACAGAATTATTGGACCAATATTTCAGTTCTATGTATCTATCAGTACACCATAATATTCAATTTCTTCTTCTTCTTCATATCCTATTGTAGCAATCCTACTATTCTGAATCCGTCATTGTATCTCAAACTCCCTTGTGTGAAATCTCATTCCTCCAATGATATAGGATGCGTAGTGGTTAACCCTTCGATTGGGACTATATGCTAAATCATACAACTCATCGATCGCATCTTCTTTTTTATTGAAATACTTATATTTCATCTACACCATAACAAAAAAAATTATGTTGGTGCAAATATTTATTTTTTTAATTATTAAAAATAACATATTACTAGTGTAACTTACAAAGTCTCTAAATCATTTTGTAAATTTTCTCCTATATCGATCATCAGCATTCGTATTGTTCTCTCTGGATAGTATACTTTTGTACTCACTGTAACAAGTCATGATTTTTAATTTTACGTCGATATGAAAACGTTATTTAGAATATTAAATAGTATGCTAAGATGGTACTTACTCAATGAAATCTTTAATTTCTTCACCATTATTTAGAACGTAGAAGTGTGCCTTGGATAGCTCATTCACATCTATAAATTCATATCTCATTTCACCAATGGATCGAATCGTTTGTTTAAATATAGACAGTGTCAGTTCATTGTCACCCCATTCATGATCTGCGTAACGATCTATATGATTGAATCTTATTTCAATATCGTCAAGATACATTGAGTAGAATGTGATACATTCTGTAGCTATATATGCTTCTGCTATAGATCCTTCAAACTGTGCTTTATTACACACATACTTTTTAGGATACACAGGAATCTATAAATAAAAATAAATTTAAATTTTAAAAATATATTTACATCTTATAACTGATATGATAAAATACGTATAATTTCTTTATCGTTCGATAGAATAATCTACCGATAATATATCGATCCAGTCAAAAGAGTTTTTTTTGGAAGATGAATAGCCAGGTGCACCATAACATCAAAAAATAATGGTGAAATTTTTTTTTCTAACTTACAAAGAATAAGCACGATATCCTTCTCAAATTTTTAAAGTAAGTTAATCTTCAATTTTCAACAACACAGTTCTTGAAAGAACACTTCCAACTCAATCAATAGTTCTCCTATATCACCATGTTCGACCGGTTCAGCAGCATCACTATCATCTTCAGTATCATCATCGTCACACATAACTTCATTCGGATCATCCTCCCCATGCCATATCCAACGAGTATACTTCTTGTCCATACCATAATGTAGCAGATGCTCCTCAATAAGTATTATATGACGATATACCATATTAATACTTTTCTTATATGGATACTTTATCCGACTAGCACTGTCTGCCTTATGCTGTGCAAACTCAATAAAATCTTG